>NC_091238.1:21509238-21666738 GCF_040958095.1 Procambarus clarkii
GAGAATCGCCAGGGGACAGGCTACCAGCATGACAATGAATTACTGAGGAGACGGTCTATTATAATACATGGATTATTCGAATCTGGGGCACCAACAAAACAAGAGAGAATAGAGACTGAAAAATATGAATTGCATGAGATATTGAGATTTTTTGAGCAGGAATGGCAGAACACGAGGCTGGACATTACAATTGTACCAAGAATAGACCTGTTCTGGTGCAATTCTCCAATGAGGAGGCTGTGGAGTACATAATGAGGAACAAGCATTTACTCAGAGGAAGTGAAACCCATTACAATGTGTTTATAGAGAGGTTTATGACGAAAGATGAGCAAATAGCCCACAAGAATAGGTGGCATGCACGACACCGAACTAGCCTCTCAGGTAGTCTCACCTCCCAGGTCACATCCCAGGTCACCTCCCAGGTCACATTCCAGGTCACCTCCCAGGTCGCATCCTCCCCAACTCAGCCCTCCTATACCTCCCCCTGCCTCAGCCCCCCCAAAACCCCCCTGCTTCATCACCCCAAAACCCCCCTGCTTCATCACCCCAAAACCCCCCTGTCCCTTCCACATTTGCACCTCCCCAACGATTCCCCTGTCCCTGCTACATCACACCTGTCAACGACCCCAATGGGTCAAGCCATGCCCTCCCCAAACCCACCTTCCCATCCCCCCTCCCCTACTACCCCTTCCTACACCCCTGCCCTTCTACCCCATTGCCTCCAATTCCATCTACTCCATCCCAGCTTCCACTGCACCCTCTTACACTCACCCCCAAACCCCACCCAACCCTCACCCCTCCTATGCACCTCCAGCCCACATTTAACCTCCTCATCTTGTGACCCCCTAACACCTTCCCCCATCTCCCTCTTCCCTCTTCTACCCCAATACCCCCACCTACCCCCAATTCCCCCTTAACTAATACACCCTCTCTTCCACTCCCAGCACCCATGCTCCATTCTCCTCTCAGCCCTCTGCCCTCAATATCCCTCCCCCCAACCTCTCAACCTCTATCTGACTCTCAGTCTCACTCTATTTCTCAACCCCCCTATGCTTTTCAGACCCCTAACTTTCAGACCTATTATGCCCTTCCTACCCCCGTAGATGCCCAGACCACATTTGCCTACCAGGCACTCCCAGGCACCCCCCTAGCACCCCCCCATTCACCCCCACAGCCTCCACTCGCCCCCCAGACACCCCCAGTTCCCCCCAGACCCCCGGTGAAAGGGGGAACTCTGACACCCGAGTTTCCAAGAAGAGTCTCAAGGTTTGGTACACCAATGCTGATGGGGTAGCCAATAAAGCAGAAGAGATAAAAGAAAGAGTTAGTGAGGCAGACCCAGACATAGTGGCAATAGTGGAAACTAAAATAAATGGCATGATCTCGGATGCAATCTTTCCAGAGGGGTACCAGGTGATAAGAAAAGAAAGGACACAGAGACAGGGAGGAGGAGTGGCACTCCTAATAAAGCGGAAATGGAAGTTGATGAGCTGGAAAATCCGGGTACCAATGAAAGCACGAGCTTCAAACATTGAACTCTGACAGTGGATGGGAAGAAGATTGTAATCTTGATACTCTACAATCCCCCACCAAACAGTAGAAGGCCCAGGCAGAAGTACGAGGACAGCAACAAGACATGTATAGATGAACTGCAGAGGGCAGCAACTATAGCGCATAGAATGAGAGCGAAGCTGCTGGTCATGGGGGACCTAAATCACGGAGAGATAGATTGGGAAACGAGGAATCACCATGGCGGGGAGGAGACCTGGGGATCGAAGCTGGTAGACGTTATTGACAGGAATTTCCTAACACAGCATGTGAAGGAAGATACTAGGGAAAGAGGAGGGGATACGCCCAGCCTATTAGATCTCATTTTCACCCAGAATGTAGAAGACATCGAACAGTTGGAACATGAAATACCACTAGGAGCCAGTGACCATTGTGTCCTAGTCTTTGACTACATGACTGAGCTTAAAATTGTGACCAAAGGACAAGAGGTCCAGGAAAGGAGACTTGATTACAGAAAAGGGGACTACAGAAGGATAAGGGACTACCTGGGAGAAGTGCAGTGGGAGGAAGAACTAAGAGGAAAAACAGTGCAAGGTATGATGAACCAAGTCATATTGAAATGCAAGGAGGCTGAAGAGAGATTTATTCCAACAATAAAGGAAAAAAGCAGGAGGGAATATAATAACCCATGGTTTAATAGACAGTGTCAGGAAGCAAAGGTGAGAAGCAAGAGGGAGTGGAGGAAGTACAGAAGACAAAGGACAGAGGACAACAGGATTAGATGTAGCAGAGCTAGGAATGATTACATTAACATAAGACGAGTGTCGGAAAGAAATTATGAGAATGATATTGCAGTCAAAGCGAAAAAGCAACCTAAATTACTACATAGCCATATAAGAAGGAAGATGTCGGTAAATGACCAAGTGACAAGACTGAGGAAAACAGAAGGGGCATATACAGACAGCGACAAGGAAATCTGCGAGGTACTGAATGCAAAATTCCATGAAGTGTTCACAACCGAGCCTGAGCAGTTCCCATTGTTAGAAGCGATTACACTAGATGAAAGACTATCAGATATAGAGGTGACAGCAGAGGAGGTAATGAAACAGTTGACAACACTGGATGCAAATAAAGCTGTTGGACCAGACAAAGTATCACCGTGGATACTTAAAGAGGCAGCGCAGGCTCTCAGCGTGCCTCTGGCAATGATCTTTAATGAGTCACTTATGTCGGGAGAATTGCCCAGTTGATGGAAGGAGGCAAATGTCGAACCGATTTTCAAGAAAGGTGATAGGGAGGAGGCACTTAACTACAGACTCGTATCACTGACAAGCATCCCCTGCAAAATACTTGAAAGAATAATTAGGCTAAGACTTGTTGAGCACCTGGAGAGCATTGGGTTTGT
The DNA here is from genome assembly GCF_040958095.1 of Procambarus clarkii. Classification (NCBI taxonomy): domain Eukaryota; kingdom Metazoa; phylum Arthropoda; class Malacostraca; order Decapoda; family Cambaridae; genus Procambarus; species Procambarus clarkii. Next base: position 21,512,153 of record NC_091238.1, read on the forward strand.
AAACAAGCACCAACATGGGTTCTGGGCAGGGAAATCATGCCTAACAAACCTTTTAAAATTCTATGATAAAGTAACAAGGATAAGGCAGGACAGAGAAGGCTGGGCAGACTGCATATTTCTTGACTGCCAAAAGGCCTTTGATACAGTACCGCACATGAGACTGCTATACAAACTTGAGAGGCAGGCAGGAGTAAGCGGAAAGGCCATAGTATTGGTGAAGAACTACCTAACAGGAAGGAGCCAGAAGGTAATGGTAAGGGGCGAGAAGTCGGACTGGCGAACAGTAACAAGTGGAGTACCTCAAGGATCGGTGCTGGGACCAATCCTCTTTCTAATTTACGTAAATGATATGTTTACAGGAGTGGAATCATACATGTCAATGTTTGCGGATGACACAAAATTAATGAGAAGAGTTGTGACAGATGAGGATTGTAGGATCCTCCAAGAAGACTTAAACAGGTTGCAGAGATGGTCAGGGAAATGGCTACTGGAGTTTAACACCAGTAAATGTAAAGTTATGGAAATGGGATCAGGTGATAGAAGACCAAAGGGACAGTACACAATGAAGGGGAACAGCCTACCTGTAACGATTCGAGAAAGGGACCTGGGAGTGGATGTGACACCTAATCTAAATCCTGAGGCACATATAAATAGGATAACGACAGCAGCGTACTCTACACTGGCGAAAATTAGAACTTCATTCAGAAACCTAAACGAGGAGGCTTTTAGGGCGCTTTACACTGCCTACGTGAGACCCATCTTAGAGAATTCCGCACCATCATGGAGCCCCCACCTGAAAAAATACATAAGGAAACTGGAGAAGGTTCAGAGGTTTGCGACGAGGCTAGTCCCAGAGTTACGAGGGATGGGATATGAAGAGCGTCTGCAGGAACTGAACCTTACGACACTAGAGAAAAGAAGGGAGAGAGGAGATATGATAGAGACATATAAAATACTCAGGGGAATTGACAAAGTGGAAATAGATGAAATGTTCACACGTAATAATAACAGAACGAGGGGACATGGGTGGAAACTGGAAACTCAGATGAGTCACAGAGATGTAAGGAAGTTTTCTTTTAGCGTGAGAGTAGTGGAAAAATGGAATGCACTTGGGAAACAAGTTGTGGAAGCAAATACTATTCATACTTTTAAAACTAGGTATGATAGGGAAATGGGACAGGAGTCATTGCTGTAAATAACCGATATCTGGAAAGGCGGGATCCAAGAGTCAATGCTCGATGCCGCAAGCACAAATAGGTGAGTACACACACACACACACACACACACACACACACACACACACACACCACACACCACAACACACACACACACAAGAAGTGAAAAGAAGCAGTAAACAAGTTTGTCCCATGCAAGGTGCAGAAGTGCAAAGAAGTGCCGTGCAGAAGTGCAAAGAAACAGTAAACAAGATTGTTCCAGTCCAAAAGGAGAACAGTGAAATGAGGATGAGAAACCCATGGTTTAATCAGAGATGTAGGCTAGCTAAGAAGCAAAGTAAAAGGTCGAGGAAAACTATAGGAATAACAGGACACTTGAGAGCAGAGAAAGATACCAGAGTGCCAGGAATGAATATGTCAGGATGAGAAGAGAGGCAGAAAGACAATACGGAAATGACATCGCCAGCAAGGCAAAGACTCAGCCTAAATGGCTGCACAGCCACATCTGGAGAAAAACAAGAGTAAAGGAACAGGTTATGAAATTAAGGATAGGGGTGGAAGGATTCACTACAAACGACAAGGAAGTGTGTGAGGAACTGAATAACAAATTCCAGGAGGTCTTCACCTTAGAACAAGGAGAAATTCCAGAGATAAGGGAGGGAATTAGTTAACTAGGAACCACTGGAAGAGAGTAAGATTACCAGTGGGGAAGTAAGGAAGTAAGGAAGTGTTTACTAGAGTTGGATGTGACAAAGGCTATAGGCCCAGATGGAATCTCCACTTGGATACTAAAGGAAAGAGCAGAAGAACTGTGCCAGCCACTCTCCATAGTGTATAACAAATCACTGGCAACAAGGGAACTGCCAGAAATTTGGAAAGCAGCTAACGTAGTCCCGATATACAAGAATGGGAATAGACAGGAGGCTCTGAACTACAGGCCAGATTTCTTAACCCTAACCTGCATACCATGCAAGCTGATGGAGAAAATTGTGCGAAGAAAGCGAGTGGAACATCTGGAGCGAAGGAACTTTATAACACAGCATCAACATGGGTTCAGGGATAGCAAGTCCTGCCTCACAGGGTTACTTGAATTTTACGACCAATCAACAAAAATCAGTCACGAAAGAGAAGGGTGGGCAGGTTGCATATTTGTGGATTGCCAGAAAGTCTTTGATACAGTACTACACAAGAGGCTAGTGAAAAAGCTGGAGAAGCAGGTGTTACCTATCGTACGTTACGGCTCGTGATCCTACAGCAGCCAACTTTATACGTCTAGGGATACGACACAACTGCTGTTCTCAATAGCGAATCACCAGTATAACCCCTTAATAAGTAATGAGCAAAAATAGAATCTTCATAGGACTGAAGAATAAAGACAATAAGTATATATATAATTATATTAAATAAATCTCAAAGCAAACAGATGATTATATGGTCACAATATATCACATTAAAAATATCACTGTAACTTCCAGACATTAAATCAATTAATATATATGGCTATGACAGAACAAGAATGACTTAACTCCAAGATGTTATCTCCCTGGTTCCCGTCAGCTACTGAACAACAAAATGCGAGTCAAAAACAGATTGCCTTGCCCCGCGAATAAATTGCCAAAGTTACAATATTTATTATTTCAACAATGGAGCACTACATTGTGACAAGAGTAATCTTAAACTAACTTAATGAATAATTAGTACATATTGATATACAAAACAAAGTACGTGTTCTTTACATAGTAATTAAAATATGCATACAGAAGGAATAATGGCATGCACACCCAGCAACGGACGATCCCACGACAATTTGCCAGATACAGTTCACTCAATTATTATTCACTCTGTTACCCACTTATGATCACATATAAATCATTAGTTCCCGTGGGAAAACTGATCACACAAAGAAAAAACAATCATTCCCACGATACGTTGGGCCTAACGCCAACACTGTAACATGAATGTGCATTTGCATAGAACATATAAGTATAACAATATACATGCTTGTAATTTACATACAATTATAAATGTACATATTAATATATTTACTTACGTATCTTATAAGGGTACGTAACACTTCCACCTCCAAGAAAAAAAATGCAATGGATTGAAGATCAATGGCATTTTTTCAGAAGTAAAAATGTTAAGTAAAAAGAAACATTTCATTTATGGTACATCAAAACTTCTTGACAAAGCATCAGCAATAACATTTTGTCTGCCTGGAATATGTTTGATTTCTACATTAAATTCCTGCAAAAACAATGACCAGCGCAGAATTCGTTGGTTCTTGACTTTCATCATATTTATAAAGATAAGGGGGTTGTGGTCTGTAAATACTAACACTTTATTTCCTGATAAGTAAATCTCAAACTTCTTGATTGACAATATAAGACCCAACGCCTCCTTTTCTACCACGGAATAATTTCTCTGAGCTGCATTAAATTTTCTAGAATATAATACACAGGATGCTCAATCTGGTCTAAACCAACTTGAATAAGCACAGCACCTATTCCAACATCTGACGCATCAATGTGTAATATAAATGGTTTATCAAATTGGGGACTAGCAAGAATAGGTGAGGTGGACAATATGCCCTTTAGGTTCTGAAAAGCATTCTGACAATCTTGTGTCCACTGAAACTTTACTTGCTTGCGTAACAAGTTTGTCAAAGGAGCAGCTACTGTTGAAAAATTTCTACAATAACGCCTATAGTATGCACACATACCAATAAACCGTTGGACTCCTTTCTTATTGGTCAACACTGGGTAGTCCACAATGGCTTGAATCTTATCTTGTAAGGGGATAATCTTACCTTGTCCTACCTCGTGTCCAAGATAAGTTATCGTACCTTTGCCCAACTACACTTATTCATATTTATGGTTAACTTTGCGTTTTCAACACTGTAAACAAGTTCTTAAGGCCTAAGAGATGATCTGCCCAATTCTTACTGTACAAAACAATGTCATCAAGGTAGGCCCTACAATCTGGCACATCCTTGAGTAAGAAATTCATGAATCTTTGAAAAGTAGCAGGTGCATTTCTCAAACCGAATGGCATGACATTAAATTCATACGCACCATCAGGTGTAACAAAAGCAGTAACCTCTCTAGCATACTCTGTTAATGGAATTTGATAATACCCTTTTGACAAATCAAGCTTACTTACATATTCGGCATGACCTATGGACTCTATACATTCTTCCAACAAGGGTAAAGGAAAAACGTCCACTGTAGTGTTCTTGTTCAGTTTCCTGTAATCCACGCACAATCTCCAGGTTCCATCTGGTTTTGGCACTAACAAACACGGAGAGCTCCAAGTACTTTGACTTGGCCGAATGAAATCATGCTGGAGCAGATATTCCACTTCTGCTTGCATAATTTTCCTCTTTTCGGGATTCACTCGGTACGGATGTTGTCGAATGGGGGTGCTGTCCAGGAGCTGAATGTCGTGTGTGATGAGGTGGGTCTGGGTAGGAACCTCCCCAAACAGAGATGTATGGTTGTCCAGCAGAACCTGGAACTCATCACGTTGTTCCTCCTGTAAATGACATAGCATCTCCCTGCCATTGGAACTGGAACTGAGAAGTTGGATATTAACATCATGTCTCACTACAATTATCCTCAGGTGGTAACTCTTCCCGACTAAAACAAGCTACTACACCAGGTCCAACATAAGCTTTTAATCTGTTAATGTGTACAGTCATTTGGGGTTCTGAAAGATTAGGGTTAATTAGTTTATAAGTTAGGTCTCCCACCTTGTCTACCACTTGGTAGGGTCCTGCGAACTTATGGGACATGGAAGTCCCCATACGAGGTTTCAACACCAACACCAAATCTCCGACATCAAACGACCTTAGCTTAGCTTTGAACTTCTTGTCATATCGTACTTTCATGGCTTGTTGAGTCCTTCCCAGATGTTCTTTCGCCAACTCACGAGCCCGACACAACTTAGCCTTGACCTCACTCAAGTACAATCCACTCTGATGAACAGAGACATCTCCCAACAACTTTTCTTGTAGCATTTTAAGAGGACCTCTTACTTGGTGACCAAACACTAGTTCAAAGGGTGAACAGCCCAATGACTCTTGTAGCCCTTCTCTAGCAGCAAACAACACAAAGGGGAGATTCTCATCCCAATTACGTGGATGAGTTTCTCCGGTTGTCTTCAGCATTTGTTTCAAAGTCTGGTGGAAACGTTCAAGTCCACCTTGGCTTTGTGGATGATATGGACTGGACAATTTGTGCCGAATCCCTCGGGATTCGCAAAAAGTTCTGAAAACTTTAGAAACAAAATTTCCCCCATTATCACTCTGAATAACTCTAGGCATTCCAAACAACGAAAAGAATCTTTCAAGACACTTGATGAGATTATGAGCCTTGGTATTCCGTAGAGCATAAGCTTCAGGAAATCTAGTAGTCATACACATGAGAGTGAACAAAAACATGTTACCCGATTTAGTCTTAGGTAAAGGACCCACACAATCAATTACAACATGAGTAAATGGTTCATCAGGAACTACAATAGGTTGCAATGGTGCTCTAGGTACAGATTGATTTGGTTTACCAACAATTTGACAGGGTATACAGTTATGACAATATCTGACCACGTCTTTCTTTAACTTTGGCCAGAAAAAATATTTACTTATCTTATGGTACATATTCGTGATACCTTGATGACCTCCCATGGGGTCATCATGTGCAGCCTGCAGGACCTGCCTACGATAATCATTGGGGACAACGAGTTGGGTTCTAATCTCACAATCCTCTGAAGAGGGAGTTCCCTTGGGTCTCCACCTTCTCATCAGAAGTCGATCCTTGAAGAAGAAACCCGTCCCTTCCTCCAATGCATCAATATTATCAGGAGCCTCAGAAATACACTTACTTAAACTAGGATCAGTAGTCTGTACAACACTTAAGGGCAATGACTCAGACTCAGCAGCGAGCGGGCAAGAACCTAGTAGCTTGATCTCTTTTCCCGATTGATCAGAATAAAATGGAGTCATAGCTACTTCGGCCTCACTCTCGACAACTGGCGCACTGGAGACAAGCGGGCAAGGTACAGATAGTTCAGCCTCCTCACCTTCACTTTCCTTGTGATTTAGGTTCGGCGGGGCTTCTACTACGGCCTCACTCTCATCATCCAGTCGAGTCATAAAAGAATCCTCAAGATCCACCTCCCACTCCTTTACTGAAGGGGTCCTGGTCTTGGGAACAGCAACCTCAGTGAAGACAGGATTACTCTCACCTGTTTTTCCCATTGATCTAGTACAACACAAGCAGGGTAAATAATATCATCATCTGCTTCTGGTTGAGCTAATACATTATGGGGTTTAGTTAACATGATGGGACACTTGGGCCCTACAACCATTTGGTTGCCAAAATCATTACCTAGAATAATGTCTACCCCAGGAATGGGCAGTTGTTTACTTACACCAACATTACACCATCCTGAAGTATATTTAGAATCAAGGTTAACTTGCAATAAGGACACTGGTTGCACACTACCGGCAATACCTGGAGAAGCACAACTTCACCCAGATCTCGGGTGTCAACATCATCAAGTACCTTCTGGGTAATAAGAGACTGTGAAGCTCCAGTATCACGGAGTAATTGAACAGTCTTATGTCTACCATTAGTACATAATAAGGTACCTGTGGAAATATAGGGTTTGAATTCAGCCATCCAATTGGGACTGACTGTAATACATGAAGAATTAATAGGTTGCACTCCTTTACTCATAATAAGACCAGTTGGTCGGAGTTCAGGATGCAAACTAAAACATGAAGAAATCACATGCCCCCTTCTCTTACAATGGGTACAATGTTTGACAGTGGACACACTGGTAGAACCAACTGCCGGTTTAGAATTAGCATTACTAGGCTTAGATGATCCTGGCAATGGAGTAACCATCTTAGGGTTAGTAAGAGAAGAGTTCACGGGAGTAACTGTCGCACCAGGAGGAGACTTATACTGATAAGGAGTACGGTGAGCATTGAAATTTACTCTACGACTAGACTTAGGTGAAGTGGCCGTAAACGGGGCCTTAGTCAGCAACTCATGCTCATCCGCGAGCTTTGACAGCTCATCAATATCTGTTACATTCTTTTGTTCTGCCATAAAAGTAGACAACTGGTCTGGAAGACATGACAATACTTCTTCCATTATAAGAAGATTCTTTAGAGCATCAAAATCAGTGACTGCAAGTGACTTTAACCATCTGTTGCAAAAATTCGTCTTCTGACGAGTAAAATCTGCTATTGTCTGATCCTGATTCTCCTTAGGTTCCTGAACTTTTGCCTGTGTGCCTCTGGATTTACTGGTATGCATTGAGGATGCTTTTCTTTACAAAGTCATAATCAAAACTATGAGCGTCAGGTAGGGATGTGAAAACCTCCTGACTACGCCCCTTAAATTGAGACTGCATAATGGCTACCCACTGATCCCTTGGCCAGTTCATACTGATGGCAATTTTATAAAAATGTGCAAAGAAAACCTCAGGATCTTCCTCATTGAACTTGGGCAACTCTATATACTTATTCATCCTGATGGGATTATTATCACTATTGTTGAAACATTACTAGTATTTCCATGCCCAGCTGCCATACGCTGTGATTCAAGCCTGAAGTTAGTGTCAGCCATTTGTTGTTGAATCTCTAATTGCCTAGTTTGTTCCTCGGCTTGTTGCTTCTTTGTGGCTTCTATTTGCAACTGTACCGCAATTTCTAAACGCCTAGTCTCAGCTCCCTTTGCTGAGCTTCAGCCTCTAATATTTGCTGTTGCTGTTGAGCTTCAATCTCTCTTTGACGAGCTTCAGCCTCTAATATTTTCTGTTCCTTTGAGCTTCAAGCTTAGCATTGGCTATTTGCGCTTCTAACTCAAGACGCTTTAACGTCATCTGATCACTCGACTCCTCTCTTAACTCCTCTAGAATTTCTTCCTCTAACTCCCCATTCTCAACAAAATGCGTCACAATGACTTTCAATATTTGGGCTTTAACCATTCTATTGCTGGCGGTCAAATCCAAATGATTTGCCATTTGTATTAACTCAGTCTTTTTAAGGTTCTGAATCCCTTCAAAGTCTGGGTGAGCCACCAACGCTGCAACTTTCTCCTCCATCGTTACTAACACTTGGCACTTGATTCACAAAATAATTAACACAATGGCACTGCACTACACTTCACTGTAAAATTGTCACCACACTGAAAATTCGCTTGGCCTCACTGCACAAACAAAATATATAGGATGACTTACCTCAAAATCGTGAAACGTTGTTACTTGACACACAGGAAGGCTTGCTTGGCACATGGAATAGTTCTTAAGAAACACACAGAGACACTTGACACACTGGTACCTAGGAAGGCAAGGTTAGATTAGCATAGTTAAGTTAAAGTGGGACAATATTTCCCGGCACAGGCCCCCATAACTCTTTGTTACCTATCGTACGTTACGGCTCGTGATCCTACAGCAGCCAACTTTAATACGTCTAGGGATACGACACAACTGCTGTTCTCAATAGCGAATCACCAGTATAACCCCTTAATAAGTAATGAGCACAAAAATAGAATCTTCATAGGACTGAAGAATAAAGACAATAAGTATATATATAAATTATATTAAATAAATCTCAAAGCAAACAGATGATTATATGGTCACAATATATCACATTAAAAATATCACTGTAACTTCCAGACATTAAATCAATATAATATATATGGCTATGACAGAACAATGAATGACTTAACTCCAAGATGTTATCTCCCTGGTTCCCGTCAGCTACTGAACAAAAATGCGAGTCAAAAAACAGATTGCCTTGCCCCGCGAATAAATTGCCAAAGTTACAATATTATTATTTCAACAATGGAGCACTACATTGTGACAAGAGTAATCTTAAACTAACTTAATGAATAATTAGTACATATTGATATACAAAACAAAGTACGTGTTCTTTACATAGTAATTAAAATATGCATACAGAAGAAATAATGGCATGCACACCCAGCAACGGACGATCCCACGACAATTTGCCAGATACAGTTCACTCAATTATTATTTCACTCTGTTACCCACTTATGATCACATATAAATCATTAGTTCCCGTGGGAAAACTGATCACACAAAGAAATAAACAATCATTCCCACGATACGTTGGGCCTAACGCCAACACTGTAACATGAATGTGCATTTGCATAGAACATATAAGTATAACAATATACATGCTTGTAATTTACATACAATTATAAATGTACATATTAATATTTTACTTACGTATCTTATAAGGGTACGTAACAGCAGGCTGGATTGAAAGGGAAGGTACCCCATTGGATAAAGAAGTACCTAAGAAACAGGAGACAACGAGTCAATGTGAGGGGTGAGGTCTCAGATTGGCGAGACGTTACAAGTGGAGTCCCGCAGGGGTCAGTCCTAGTACCTATACTGTTTCTGATATATGTAAATGATCTCCCAGAGGGTATAGACTCGTTTCTCTCAATGTTGGCTGATGATGCAAAACTTATGAAGATGATTGAAAAAGAAGATGATAGTAGGAGGCTACAAGATGAGCTAGACAGACTGAATGAAGAGTCCAACAATTGACTGCTAAACTTCAACCCGAGTAAATGCACAGTAATGAAACTAGGCGGTGAAAAAGGATGCCAGACACAGGATACAGAATTGGAAATGAGGTACTTAATGAAACGGACAGAGAGAAAGATTTAGGAGTTGATATCACACCAAATCTGTCCCCTGAAGCCGAGGATCGTCGATGAAGACGAGGGAGTGAAGTATAATGACAGGAGACGGAAGTATAATGACAGTAGATGGAAGTGTGAAGACGACAGAGGAGGTACAGACAGTAGATGTCTGACTCTGGACGAGAAGAGAAGAAGACGAGAAAACGGAGGGTGGAAACAATAGGTAGAGTGGACCGATGGAGTGCAGGCGTCCAAGGAGGACAGCCTAGCCAAGAGGTGCCAGAGAAGTCAGATCGTTTGTGAGAAGATCATGTTTCGGGCGAGTTGTGAGTCAGATGTTGCAAGGAGCAACGAACTAATTGTAGTCTCCTAAGGGAGTATGTAAGCAGATCAACCGGTCGAACCAATCGGTTGAAGAACGAGACAGTGTGGTGGTGGATGTATTATCCCGAGCTTTGCCACTGGAATAACTCTCAAAAATAAGGGGAGGGGAGTGTTATGATCTCAGCCTACAGGAGAAACGAGTCTCCCCCTTGAGAGTTATTCAACAAGCCTGACCTAACTAGAAGGTATAGGAAATATAGAGGCGATAACACAGATGTAAAATAGTTTGTTGGATTTAATGAACAATTTAAGATTATGGGCAGTGAATAAGAAAATAGATAAATGACTGGTTAGGAGATGTAGATAATTTGCTGAAGGCATGATGCTAGCTTCTGGAGGGCTTTGAGCTCACTTGAGCACCAAACATCGCAGGGGAAAGCCGCACTCCATTTGAGCTCCCGTCAGAAAGGAACCCCTAGTGATATATCTCCAAAAGAAGAGAAGTATGCAGACGTGCCAGCTGTAGAATCGAGCTGGGAACGCTATGGTCTCAAGTCCTGGACAGCAAGGTGTTACGGTGCCCTCTCCTATCTCTTTCGTTTGCCTGCTTTAAGAGTCATATCAGCTCTCCCTACTGATTCTCTGAGGTTCAGGGAGTCTAATGATATATGTGGCGACCAGACTGGCTGCCAGTTAAGGGAGAACGTTACATTATAAGTTGTAAATAAGGGGAAATTGGCGCCCTGATATAAAATGAAAGAGTATCCCCTAATGCAGATATGACCTTTTGGAAGGGACACTAGCCGATCGCGGAATGGCCGACTTAGGTCGCGGGCGACCAATCAGGGCCTGCCATGACGTCACCGAGTGCCCCGGGCGGCGCCAACGTCAGAGTTGACCCGACCTTGGAAGCGACAGGACGCACCTCGGTCTGCTCTCAAGGATTAGAGGCTCTACAAGCCTTTCTTAGTGGATTAGTGCAGGCTATCGCAGCCCATCGGATATATTGGAGACCCCGCACTTCTGGGAAGCAAAAAGGAACCAAGTTTATTGAGCGAAAGAGGGCCAAACTTGGAAAATATTCGGCGACGACGCTGGGCGGCGACGCTGGACGTTGGGGGCCTGAAAAGGTGTAGCGGGCAAGCCTAGCTGTGACTGGGTCACATCTACTGAGGGTTTTGGAAGGACGACACCGTGCCTAGGACAAGGAGCAACGCCTTGTGGAAGGGGCGAGTGTGGGAAAATAGTGATTAGCTCAGCGCCCATCGATGAACCAGGATTGGGGCAGCTGAATCTCAGGGATTGGAACGGCGACGACGCGAAGGCTCCACGACACCTGAGGACCTGTGGAACGTTCCTGGATCGTGAAGGATCGACTCAGGAAGCGTGGGAACCTCACACCATCGAGGGACAGGCGTCGTGAGCCAGGAATGTAAGGTAGATCATTTTCCCTCCCATTACCCCTTGTGTGAGTAGGCTAGTTAGGCAACAATATTTACTTATGTATGTGGCAATAGGACATTAATACTTTAGTAGTAGAACAGGCTGCAAGGCAGCTTGTGTCCAGGACTGTCAGAGGGGACAGTGTGCATGGATGGCAGGACAGTGAAGAGGCGCCGACGTGGTGAAGAGACCCTCCTGTGAGAGAGTGTGGGACTCCTGTCTTTCTGCCCAGTTGAAGGAGTGTTGGAGGTCGTGGAAGAAGAGGCTGACGATCTCCAGACTTATTATCCTTATTTTCATATTCATGTATTACTTGTGATTGTATGTGTGTTCATGTAATTTGCATCAGTAAATTCACACTTTTATCATTGTGTTTAAGTGTGCCTCTATTTATAATATTTCTCTACGAGCATACACGAAGGTTATCATAGTACCACCTAGGGAACACTACGTTCTCTATAAAAGTCCTTATTGCCTGGAGAGTGGTAAAGACAGCACGGACCTATATAAAAGTGTACCCTTAGCCATCCGATCAGTATCAGTGCCTGAATGGTGGCAACTATTAACGTAGTGGCTATAAAGAGGTAAAGCCACACAGACCTTCCTGGGAGAGTTGTCGGAAAATCAGACACCATTTAATATATCATACAGACAGATAAGAGCTGTATTGTATAAACAAGTTACCCATAGAAAACGTAACTTGTAGTGGAATTACCGTCTATAGAAAACGGGATATCATCACCACATACTATTATAAATCACCACCTATTATGGTGGGAATTATTCTTAAATACATTAGTCTTTTGACTTTACCATCATAAAAACATCTCATATAAATTAACTTAATTATCAATATTAAAGTAGAGTAAATGTGACCCTTCTATCACTTATTGACATCTGGACAATGTAAGCTAGGCGTCAGGGTGAGGGAGGGCAGCCATTGTTTATACTAGACCAGAGGCTCACGGGAGCCAATTCGGCTCCTGTTAATTTTACTTGGACGTAGTGTTATGGAAACCAAAGGTGTACCATTATCAACACGCTGTCATCAAATCAAGTTAAGTGTTCTTTCCGAAACCCATTATCTATCATTAGTGGCCATTAATGTCATTGGGTAGGGTTAACCGTTAGAGCACGAGATAGCTCAAACTAAAGGTAATTAAGCCAGGTCTTCATTGTTCCATGTATAGTGTTTTCTCTGATATACCTGTCATATATAGGAATCTGGCTCTACAGCTAGCGCCCTTTGACAGGTCAAGACGAGGAAGCATGCTTTGTACATCAGTTACCAGGGTGATGGAAGCTACCTCAAAGAGGGAAAATGTGGTGTCTACACCCTAGTTATACCTGGTGGACTAACCTGCTGTACTATAAGATAAGGAACCTCTTCAATGTATGTAGTCTAATACTGTAGTTAGATTGGCTGCATATATTTAAATTAATATAAACCCCCCCTAATGTGTAGAGGATCGATTTGTGAGATTATGAAATTATTGCAGAAATACAGTCCACTTATCATTATACAAATTGCTATCGAAGTATATAAATTAACGTAATATAAATTCATATAAATTAAATAAATATAAATCTCACAGGTCGGTTCCCACAAGAGTACCCTGGGCCAACAGTCTAGTAGCAGATCTATGGGAGTAGGAATCTTCTGGCTACAAACAATATATATAATACACCCACTGAACTGCATTGCTGGGGTGCAGATATAATAACTTAGCTGGCGACCTTGTTAAGAAGAAGATAGAGAAGACAGGCAGGAAAGGAGTTCCTGCAACCTTTTGTCTGGCAGGCAAGATTCAGGGAGGTTATTGTTATAAGGTAAGCCTGAGTCTTCCTTCACTCCTCCACGGGTCTAGGCCAGAACTGTTAACAGCAGTTTCCCCGTGTTTGACTGAAGGGCTTCCAGGGTGAATCAGTGGCACCCTTTTGTGGTGGAAGCAAAGACCTGCGGAGGTGGGCATTGTTGGTCCTCTCCTGTGTGACCAAGGAGACTCCGGTGAATCCCGGGAGTCGGAGGGGCTGAGTATTCGGCCTTTTGAGCCCCTAGCAGCTGAGTGCTAGCAGAGCCCCGGCCCACCCCCCACGTGACAAAGGAGAGTTTATTAAGCCGCCCCGAGACATTATCGTAGGCTGTGGGTGCGCCCTTACCAGACGCCGTCAGAGGGATAGCGCCCTCGACTAGACAATCTGTGGTAAGCACGATTTGAGCCAGTTTGTAGTGATTACTTGTAGTTGGTCGTGTGGCAAGCGACAGTAGTGTATGCTTATTGATAAATTAGGCATGTTTTGGTAAGGCAGGAAACCTAAATGAGAGGACGGAGATGAGAGAGACAGCTGGAGGGACGAGCATCGCGTCCTCTCCCGTCGACCCCCTGAAGCCATCTGACTGAGGTGGAGAACCCTCCCAGAGTGAGTGAGGACCACCGGGCGAGGTGGAGCATGGACCAGCCCAAAAACGGGGGAGTCCACTCTCACAGTATGTAGAGAGCAGATAGATGTTGGATGCAATCATATTGTGTGGATTATTTCGTCTATGTGTTTACAAGGAAACATTTCTATTGGCATGTCAATGGGTTGCAGGTTTGTCTTTGGGGAAGAAGTTGCTGAGAACTTCGAAGCCAGCACAGGGGGAGTAGCTGATGAGACTCCAAGGTAGTGGAGGAGAGGACCTCGAGCTGTGAGGAGAAGCAGTGAAGAGGAGTATCACGTGCTTCTATAGAGGTGGTGAAGCACCATAGTTGCTCGAGGGAACTTCATGGTGTAGTAGCCAGGAGAGCTGTGGAGGACCCTAGTAGAAGTAGTGAAGTACCATAGTTGTTCAAGGAAACTTCATGGTAGCAGCCTGAAGGAGCTGCAGAGTATCCTGGTAGTTAAACCCGGAAGAACCTGAGGATATCAGGGTAGTGAATTTCCAGATGTGGAAGGGAAGTTCTAAATGATTACTTGTAGGGAGGTGATAGTGTTTGTCTTTAGCGTGAAGGCGCAGTGAGAGGTGAGTGATTGTTTGCCATTTTTGTACCAAGAAGTGTTTATACTGAAGCATAGAGTTACAGTCGTAGGCTGGATTACCTACAGAGGTATGTGTTCTAGGACTGATAGGGTGATCGATTGATCATTGTTGTGTATCAAGGAACATTTATACTGATATATATGTTATTGCATTCATACGCTGATTTTCCTTGTACATGTTTATAGATATATATTCTCTTGCTGATAGTGCAATATTGTATTATAAGACTTGATCAACTTGAGGAGGTTGATAGCATCAGGTGGTGAATCAAAAGATAGGATACCACTTGATAAGCTGATGATAGAGTTCTTATGGTGTTGGAGTGCAACCTGACTGAAATAGTGTAGAGTGTAGGATTCATTTTTATTATATGTGTGTATGTGCTTTGTCCAGTAAATGTATTCAAATTTGCTGGTGTTTGCCCTTGTCCTAGTGAGGCTTCCCAGGAAATGGTAAAGAAAGAGAGAGAGAGAGAGAGAGAAAGAACCAAGAATGACCACTGTGGACAGGGTAGGACAGAAAACTAGTAAGTCAAAGGGGATTGAGGAGATCATATCACATAAGGAGAGAGTGGGGAGTCACAGCGGCTCAAGTGGGTGTGTGCACGTGACAACGAGGCTGAATGTTGGAGCCGCATCCCCTAAACGTGTGACGTTGAGCCCCTCTCCAAGAGCCAGAAGCGCCTAGTGTGATCTCCAAGTGAAGTATAAACACTCTACCGAGTTGTGGGTTGGGATGTCCATAAAGGAGGAACAACACGACAACACCACCAACCCATTCCATAATACATGTCACTTATTTACATGTTCATCCCCCTGTTCAGGCCTTTAAACTATTCACTAACGTTTGTCATGTATTAGTATATATTCATCTATCAACACTTCCTCTGACCTCTCAATCAGGTCCAGATCGCTTAATAACTCTCATTGGGGTAGACTCGTTCTTCATGCTACCTGGGGTCATATCAATATATATTCAATAACCAATTCACATAATCAAATAAAAAATGTACTCAATCTGTGAGTCGACGGTTTGATATCATTGAGACTGAAAAGCTCTCAAACACCTGTGTATGGAGGACTGGTGTTAATGCCGGCACTTCCCCCGAATCACCAGTCCTTATTCTGATTCGAATTTTTTTTAGCATTATTAAAAGTCAAAATATAAACTATATTTATTTTTTTAATTCTATTCCCGATGCATCCAACCTTGACAGAGAGCTTTCAAGACTTTATGAAACACAAGATGAGAATAGTGACAGCATCGGAAATTTCACCTTACATTCGCTACCAGCGGGTGAGCGAGGCCCCTGGAACAGCCGTCGTGCTGAGAGACTCCCTTGATGCCCGGCTCATCCACACCTTCGCTGACAAGCTCAACTTCACGTAAGATTATATTTGCTCTGTAAAGTTTGAGGTTGTGAATGGTTATTACTCATATGGTGTGTATGCACACACACACACACACAAAAAAAAAAAAAAAAAAAAAGTAGTTAGTGTAGTTAGTAAACAGTTGATTGACAGTTGAGAGGCGGGCCGAAAGAGCAAAGCTCAACCCCCGTAAAAACACAACTAGTAAACACACACACACACACTCACACACACACACACACACACACACACACACACACACACACACACACACACACACACACACACACACACACACACACACACACACACACACACACACACTCACACACACACACACACACACACACACACTCACACACACACGAAAATACGATACACACACACGCACAATACGAAAACGACACAGCAAGCAAGGCAAAGACTCAACCTAAATTGCTGCACAGTCACATCATGAGAAAAACAACAGTGAAGGAACAGGTAATGAAACTGGGAATAGGGGCAGACAGATTCACTACAAACGATTATGAAGTGTGCGAGGAACTCAATAAGAAAATCCAGGAGATCTTCGCAGTAGAGCAAAGGGAAGACCCAGAGAAAAGAGAGGGAATAGTTAACCAGGCACTACTAGAAGAGTTTGGGATTACCAATGGGAATGTAAGAAAGTTCTTGCTATAGAGTTGAAGTTGACAAAGGCTATAGGCCCAAATGGAATCTCCCGGTAGATCCAAAAGGAAGGAGCAGAAGCACTGTGCCTGCCACTATCCATAATGTATAACAAATCACTGATAACAGGGGAACTGCCAAAAATTTGGAAGAGGGGCTAATGAAGTCCCGATATACAAGAAGGGGAATAGACAAGAGGCACTGAACTATAGGCCAGTGTCCCTAACTTGCATACCATGCACGATCATGGAGAAGAATATGCAAAAAAAGCTATTGGAACATCTGGAGCAAAGGAACTTTGTGACACATTATCAACATGGGTTCAGGAATGTCAAGTCATGCCTCACAGAATTAATTGAATTCTATGACCAATCAACAAAAATTAGGCAAGAAAGAGGTGGGGGTGGGTAGACTGCATATTTTTATATTGCCAGGAAACCATTGACACAGTACCACACAAGAGACTAGTGCAAAAGCTTGAGATGCAGGCAGGAGTGAAAGAGAAAGTACTCTATTGGATAAGGGAGTACCTAAGTTACAGAAGCTCAGCGAGTAACTGTGTGGGGTGAGGCCTCAGAGTGGCGAGGCGTCACCAGTGGAGTCCCGCAGGGTTCAATCCTTGGACCTATACTGTTTCTGATAGCTGTAAATGATCTCCCAGAGGGTATAGAATCGTTCTTTTCATTGTTTCCCGATGATGCAAAAATTATGAGGAAGATTAAGACGGAGGAAGATAGTTTGAGGCTTCAAGATGACCTAGACAAACTGAATGAATGGTCCATCAAATGGCAACTAAAGTTCAACCTGAGTAAATGTAAGGTAATGAAACTAAGCGGTGGAAACAGGAGACCAGACATAGGATACAGAATGGGAGATAAAGTACTTCATGAAACGGACAGAGAAAAAGATCTAGGAGCTGATATAACACCAAACCTGTCTTCTGAAGCCCACAGAAAAAGAATAACATCTGCGGCGTATACGAGACTGGCTAACATTAGAACAGCCTTTAGGAACCTGTGTAAGGAATCATTCTAAACCTTGTATACTACATAAGTACGACCAATCCTGGAGTATGCGGCCCCAGCATGGAGCCCATATCTTGTCAAGCACAAGAAGAAGCTGGAAAAAGTTCAGAGTTTTGTCGCTGTGTTAGTCCCAGAACTAAGAGGCATGGGTTACGAAGAAAGACTGCGTGAAACGGACTACTTGGATCAATCAAATCTACTTTTGAAAATGGAATCTGCCTCCACCACTTCAATACTTACCGCATTCCATTTCTTAACTACACTGACACTTAAAAAAATCTTTCTAATGTCTCTGTAGCTCATTTTGTTACTAAGTTTCCATCTGTGTCTCCTTGGTCATGTTCCACCCGTGTTAAAAAGTTTGTCTTTGTCCACCCTGTCGATGTTCCTGAGAATTTTGTAGGTAGTTATCATGTCTGCCCTTAATCTTCTGTTTTCCAGGGATGTGAGGTTCAGCTCCCTTAGCCTTTCCTCGTAGCTCATTCCTCTCAGTTCCAGGACTAGTCTAGTGGCATACCTCTGAATCTTCTCTATCATTGTCTTATGTTTAACTAGGTATGGACTCCAGGCTGGAGCGTTATACTCCAGGATTGGTCTTACATATGTGGTATACAGGGTCCTGAACGATTCCTTACACAAGTTTCTAAAGGCAGTTGTGACAGTGTGTGTGTATATATGTGTATTCACCTAGTTGTGCTTACGGGGGTTGAGCTCTGCTCTTTCGGCCTGCCTCTCAACTGTTTCTAACTACTGCTACTATTTTTTTCCACGCCATACACACACACACACCCCAGGAAACAGCCCATGCCAGCTGACTAACTTCCGGGTACCTTTTTACTGTTAGGTAACAAGGAAATAGGGTGAAAGAAACTCTGCCCAGTTTTTATCGCCGGCGACCGGGATCGAACCCGGGACCACAGGATCACAAGTACAGCGTGCTGTCGGCTCGGCCGGCCGGCCCCGAGTGTGTACTCACCTAGTTGTGTCTGCAGGATCGAGCATTGACTCTTGGATCCTTGGTGTGTGTGTGTGTGTTTGTGTACTCACCTATTTGTGCCTTAGGGGGTTGAGCTCTGGCTCTTTGGTCCCGCTTCTCAACCGTCTATCAACAGGTGTACAGGTTCCTGAGCCTACTTGGCTCTATCATATCTACACTTGAAACTGTGTATGGAGTCTACCTCCACCACATCAGTTCCTAATGCATTTCATTTGTCAACCACTCTGACACTAAAAAAGTTCTTTCAAATATCTGTGTGGCTCATTTGGGTACTCAGTTTCCAACAGTGACCCCTAATGCGTGTGCCCCTTGTGTTAAATAGCCTGTCTTTATCTACCCTATCAGTTCCTTTGAGAATCTTGAATGTGGTGATCATGTCCCCCCTACCTCTTCTGTCTTCCAGCGACGTGAGGTTTAATTCCCGTAGTCTCTCCTCGTAGCTCATATCTCTCAGCTCAGGTACTAGTCTGGTGGCAAACCTTTGAGCCTTTTCCAGTTTAGTCTTATCCTTACTAGATATAGACTCCATGCTGGGGCTGCATACTCCAGGATTGACCTGACATATGTGGTATAAAAAGTTCTGAATGATTTCTTACTCAAATTTCTAAATGCCGTTCTTATGTTAGCCAGCCTGGCATATGCCGCTGATGTTATCCTCTTGATATGGGCTGCAGGGGACAGGTCTGGGATGATATCAACCCCAAGTCTTTCTCCTCCCTCGGACTCGTGAAGAATTTCATCTCCCAAATGATACCTTGTATCTGGCCTCCTGCTCCCTACACCTATCTTCATTACATTACATTTGCTTGGGTTAAACACTCTGTCTTAATCCTTCTCATAATTTTGGCATCGTCTACAAACATTGAGAGAAATGAGTCTATACCCTCTGGGAGATCATTTACGTATATCAGAAACAGGATAGGTCCGAGTACAGAGCCCTGTGGTACTCCTCTGGTGACTTCACGCCATTCTAAGGTCTCACCCCTCAATGTAACTCACTGCTTCCTATTCCTTAGGTAATTGTGTGTGTGTGTGTGTGTGTGTGGTGTGTGCGTGTGTGTGCGTGTGTGTGCGTGTGTGTGTGTGTGGGTGTGTGTGAGTGTGTGTGTGAGTGCGTGTGTGCGTGCGTGCGTGTGTGTGTGTGTGTGTGTGTGTGTGTGTGTGTGTGTGTGTGTGTGTGTGTGTGTGTGTGTGTGTGTGTGTGTGTGTTTACTAGTTGTGTTTTGCGGGGGTTGAGCTTTGCTCTTTCGGCCCGCCTCTCAACTGTTAATCAACTGTTTACTAACTACTAATTTTTTTTTCCCACACCACATACACACACACACCCCAGGAAGCAGCCCGTGACAGCTGACTAACTCCCAGGTACCTATTTACTGCTAGGTAACAGGGGCACTTAGGGTGAAAGAAACTTTGCCCATTTGTTTCTGCCTCGTGCGGGAATCGAACCCGCGCCACAGAATTACGAGTCCTGCGCGCTATCCACCAGGCTACGAGGCCCCCTCATGTGTGTGTGTGTGTGTGTGTGAGTGCGTGCGTGCGTGCGTGCGTGCGTGTGTGTGTGTGTGTGGACTCACCTATTTGTCCTCACCTATTTGTGCTTGCGGGGGTTGAGCTTTGGCTCTTTGGTCCCGCCTCTCAACTGCCAATCAACTGGTGTACAGGTTCCTGAGCTTACAGGGCTCTATCATATCTACATTTGAAACTGTGTATGGAGTCAGCTTCCACCACATCACAACCTAATGCATTCCATCTGTTAACTACTCTGACACTGAAAAAGTTCCGTCTTACGTCTCTGTGGCTCATGTGGGTACTCAGTTTCCACCTGTGTCCCCTTGTTCGCGTCCTGCCAGTGTTGAATAGTTTATCCTTGTTTACCCAGTCGATTCCCCTGAAGATTTAGTTGGTTGTGATCATGTCCCCCCTTACTCTTCTGTCTTCCAGTGTCGTAAGGTGCATTTACCGCAGCCTTTCCTCATAACTCATGCCTCTTAGTTCTGGGACTAGTCTAGTAGCATACCTTTGGACTTTTTCCAGCTTCGTCTTGTGCTTGATAAGGTACGGGCTGCATGCTAGAGCCGCATACTCCAGGATTGGTCTTGCGTATGTGGTGTACAAGATTCTGAATGATTCCTTACACAGGTTCCTGAACGCTGTTCTGATGTTAGCCAGCCTCGCATATGCCGCAGACGTTATTCTCTTTATGTGGGCTTCAGGAGACAGGTCGGGTGTGATATCAACTCCTAGATCTTTCTCTCTGTCTGTTTCATTAAGTACTTCGTCTCCTATTCTGTATCCTGTGTCTGGCCTCCTGTTTCCACTGCCTAGTTTCATTACTTTGCATTTACTCGGGTTGAACTTCAACAGCCATTTGTTGGACAATTCACTCAGTGTGTGTGTGTACTCACCTAATTGTACTCACCTAATTGTGCTTGCGGGGGTTGAGCTCTGGCTCTTTGGTCCCGCCTCTCAACCGTCAATCAACTGGTGTACAGATTCCTGAGCCTATTCGGCTCTATCATATCTACATTTGAAACTGTGTATGGAGTCAGCCTCCACCACATCACTTCCTAATGCATTCCATTTACTAACTACTCTGACACTGAAAAAGTTCTTTCTAACGTCTCTGTGGCTCATTTGGGTACTCAGCTTCCACCTGTGTCCCCTTGTTCGCGTCCCACCAGTGTTGAATAGTTCATCCTTGTTTACCCGGTCGATTCCCCTGAGGATTTTGTAGGTTGTGATCATGTCCCCCTTACTCTTCTGTCTTCCAGTGTCGTAAGGTGCATTTCCCGCAGCCTTTCCTCATAACTCATGCCTCTTAGTTCTGGGACTAGTCTAGTAGCATACCTTTGGACTTTTTCCAGCTTCGTCTTGTGCTTGACAAGGTACGGGCACCATGCTGGGGCCGCATACTCCAGGATTGGTCTTACATATGTGGTGTACAAGATTCTGAATGATTCCTTACAGAGGTTCCTGAACGCCGTTCTGATGTTAGCCAGCCTCGCATATGCCGCAGACGTTATTCTCTTTATGTGGGCTTTAGGAGACAGGTTTGGTGTGATATCAACTCCTAGATCTTTCTCTCTGTCTGTTTCATTAAGTACTTCATCTCCTATTCTGTATCCTGTGCCTGGCCTCCTGTTTCCACTGCCTAGTTTCATTACTTTGTGTGTGTGCATGTGTGTGTGTTGTGTGTGTGTGTGTGTGTGTGTGTGTGTGTGTGTGTGTGTGTGTGTGTGTGTGTGTGTGTGTGTGTGTGTGTGTGTGTGTGTGTGTGTGTGTGTGTGTGTGTGTGTGTGTGTGTGTGTGTGTGTGTGTGTGTGTGTACTCACCTATTTGTGCTTGCGGGTTTTGAGCTTTGTCTCTTTAGTCCCGCCTCTCAACTGTTAATCAACTGGTGTACAGATTCCTGAGCCTACTGGGTTCTATCATATCTACATTTGAATTTGTGTATGGAGTCAGCCTCCACCACTTCACTTCCTAGTGCATTCCATTTATTAACTACTCTGACACTGAAAAAATTCTTTCTGACGTCTCTGTGGCTCATCTGGGTACTAAGTTTCCCAGATGAGAGAATTTTGTAGGAGGTTATCATTTCTCCCCTTACTCTTCTGTTTTCCAGGGACGTGAGGTTCAGCTCCTTTAGCCTTTCCTCGTAGCTGGTTCCTCTCCGTTCTGGGACGAGCCTGGTGGCATTCCGCTGAACCTTCTCTAACTTTGTCTTGTGTTTAACTAGGTATGGACTCCAGGCTGGAGCTGCATATTCCAGGATTGGTCTGACATAAGTGGTATACAGGGTCCTGAGCGATTCCTTACACAAGTTTCTAAAGGCAGTTCCTATGTTGGCCAGTCTAGCATAAGCCGCTGATGATATTCTTTTGATGTGGGCCTCTGGGGACAGGTTTGGTGTGATTTCAACCCCCAGATCTTTCTTTCTATTTGACTCTTGCAGGATTTCACCTCCCAGAGGGTACCTTGTGGTCAGCCTCCTGCTCCCTTCGCCTAATTTCATTACCTTACACTTTCCTGAGTTGAACTTTTACAGTCATTTTCTAGGCCATTCTTCCAGTTTGTCCAGGTCATCATGTAGTTTCTGTCAATCTTCATCCGTCTTGATTCTTCTCATAATTTTTGCATCATCAGTAAACATTGAGAGGAACGAGTCTATGCCCTCCGGAAGGTCGTTTACATATTTTTAGAAACAGGATGGATCCAAGTACTGAGCCTAATGGAACTCCGCTGGTGACATCTCGCCACTCTGATGTCTTCCCCCTCACCGTTATTCGCTGTTTCCTGTTGCTTCCCTTTAACTCCTGACTGTTGCTTCAACTTTTTTAAAAGCCTTTTATGGGGTACTGTGTCAAAGGCTTTCTGACTGAACAGTAAAATGCAGTCGACCCACCCTTCTCTTTCCTGCCTAATTTTTGTTGCCTGGTCATAGAAATCTATTAAATCTGTGAGGCACTATTTACCATAACTGAACCAATGTTGGTGATGCGTTACAAAGTTATTTCCCTCCAGATGCTCTACAAGCCTTTTCCTCATGCTCTTCTCCATCACCTTGCATGGTATACAAGTTTGGGAAACTGGCCTGTAGTTCAGTGCCTCTTGCCTGTCACATTTCTTGTATATTGGGACTATGTTGCCTGTCTTCCAACTTTCTGGTAGGTCTCCTGTTTCCAGTGACCTGTTATACACCATAGAGAGGGGCACACTTAGTGCTTCTGGACCTTCCTTTAGTATCCATGGTGGGATACTGTCAGGCCCAACAGCCTTTGTCACATCTAGCTCCAATAGACACCTTTTGACCTCATCACTGGTGAGGTCAAATTCCTCCAAGGTTGCTTGATTTACCTCCTCCTCATTTAGTGCAAGGGCTTCTCCATGTTCCATTGTGAAGATCTCCTGGAATCTTTTATTGAGTTCTTCTCACACCTCCTTGTCATTCTCTGTGTATCCGTTCTCCCCATTTTTCAATTTCATCACTTGTTCCTTCACTGCTGTTTTCCTACTGGTGTGGCTGAGGAGCAGCTTTGGTTAGGTCTTGGCTTTACTCGCTATGTCATTTTCATACTGTCTCTCTGCTTCCCTCCTCACTCTGAGGTACTCATTTCTGGCCCTCTGGTATCTCTCCCTGCTCTCCGTTGTTCTGTTATTTCTGTAGTTTCTCCATGTTCTTTTAATCAGTTGCTTCGCTACCTTGCATTCATGGTTGAACCATGGATTTTACTGTTGTTTTTCGTTTTTCTCCTTTTGGACCGAGATAAACCTGTCTGAAGCTTCCTGGCACTTCTATGTGACAAATCCATCATGTCCTGCACATTCTTGTCTTAGTTCTGTTTCCCATGCTATTCCCCTTAGGAAGGGCCTCATCCCGTCATATTTTCCTCTTCGGTAATTTAGTCTTTTCCCCTCCGATCTCATCCTTAGATAGGCTATCCCTACCTCCACCAAGTACTCAAAAGTCAGTACACTGTGGTCACTCATTCCTATGGGGGCATCAACTTCGACTTCCCTTATTTCTGACTCATTCAGGGTAAATATCAAGTCGAGTCTAGCTGGTTCATCATTGTCTCTCACTCTTGTGGGTTCTCTGACAAGCTGGCTCAGAAAGTTCCTTATTGCCACTTCCAAGATTTTAGCACTCCACGTATCTGCACCACCATGTGGGTCCCCATTCTCCCAGTCTATCTTTCCATGGTTGAAATCGCCTATGATTAAGAGTCTTGAGCCACTCCTGCAGGCAACTGAAGCTGCTCTCTCTATTATATTACTGGTTGCCATGTTGTTCCTATCAAACTCCTGTCTAGGTCTTCTGTCATTTATGGGAGGGTTGTAAATGACTGCCACTATTATTTTAGGTCCACCCATTGTTATAGTTCCTGTTATGTAATCTCTGAACCCGTCACAGCCCAGAATTTCCATTTCATCAAAACTCCAGTCCTTCCTTATCAGCAGATCCACTCCTCCACCTCCTCTCCCTTCCATCTCTTTCCTTACTATATAGTAGTCCTTTTGAAACACAGCATCTGTTATGACTCCTAACAATTTTGTTTCCATGAGTCCTATTTCATCAGGGTTTTCTTCTTGCGCCCTTTAGGCCAGTTCACTTGCTTTATTGGTAATCCCAGAAATATTTGAGTACATTACCTTGACGCTCACTTTGTTATATCTAATTTCACCCTTACTCCCCACAAGTGTAGGAAGTTGTTCCATGGTCATTGCTACTTGGGTAGATTCATCCTCCTGTGAGGTAGTTGCCAGGAGTTCAGGGGGAGGTGGAGTGGGGGATGGAGGGCTTAGGTCTTGTTCAGGCCTGCTTGGAGCAGGAAGACGTCCTGGGGGTGAGGGGGAAGGGATTGCTTGGGGAGAGAGCACGCCCTCCTGTGGTGTAGTTGACAGGGGTTTGGAGGGAGGTGGAGTGGGGGATGGAGGGCTTGGGTCTCGCCTGGGCCTGCTTGGGGCAGGAAGAAGACCAGGGACTGGGAAAGCAAGGGATACTTGGGGTAAGGGGAGAGGGAGGATTTGGGTGATATGATGGGCATTGTGCAGGGGTAAGGAAGGGTTTGTGCTGGGGGTTAGGGAGGGCCCTATTGGGAGGTGGGCTGGGGTGTTGCAGTCCCCTCTGGGATTCCTGAGTAGCTGGATTGGGGTTCCCCACTCCCCTCTGGGATTGCTGGGTTGAAGGCTGAGGTTCCCTGGCTCCCTTCCCTCTCCCTGCGCCTTTTCCTTGCATCTGCTGCCCTTACTATCTCGTCCCTGGTCATGTCCCTCTGAAGATATACCTCTTTGTAATTCCTTGCATACTTCAGTTTGCTCTTTTGATTAAGGTGTCCTCTTTGATGACCTCGCTCTTGAATACTACTTTGATCACTCTCTTTTTGTCTCTGTTGTACTGGCCAATCAGGAAAAACTGTGCTATGTCTCGTTCAGCCCCTTCCATTACTATCTTCTTTAATATCCCTGCCACTGCAGCTTTGTCTTTAGTCCTCCATTCCTCCCTTGTGGAACCCTCTTGTTCCTTTATCTTTACACTTATCACTACTACTGCTCTTTTTCTTTCCATTAGCTGGCTTGTGCATCTAGCCTCCTGTGAGGTTACTACTTTCATTACAACTTCCTTGACTGTGCACATAGGATCTGGGCTCTTCAGTATTTCAGCAAAGGTTGGACCAATTGTAGGGGTCCCTGCCAGTGCTACATCTCCTGGTACGTGTCTGTGTGTGTGTGTGTGTGTGTGTGTGTGTGTGTGTGTGTGTGTGTGTGTGTGTGTGTGTGTGTGTGTGTGTGTGTGTGTACTCACCTAGTTCACCTAGTTGTACTCACCTAGTTGTGTTTGCGGGGGTTGAGCTCAGGCTCTTTGGTCCCGCCTCTCAACCGTCAATCAACCGTGTACAGATTCCTGAGCCTATTGGGCTCTATCATATCTACACTTGAAACAGTGTATGGAGTCAGCTTCCACTACATCACCTCCTAATACATTCCATTTCTCAACCACTCTGACGCTAAAAAAGTTCTTTCTAATATCTCTGTGGCTCATTTGGGCGCTCAGTTTCCACCTGTGTCCCCTTGTACGTGTGCCCCTTGTGTTAAATAGCCTGTCTTTATCTACCCTATCAATTCCCTTGAGAATCTTGAATGTGGTGATCATGTCCCCCCTAACTCTTCTGTCTTCTAGCGAAGTGAGGTTTAATTCCCGTAGCCTCTCCTCGTAGCTCATACCTCTCAGCTCGGTATAGTCTGGTGGCAAACCTTTGAACCTTTTCCAGTTTAGTCTTATCCTTGACTAGATATGGACTCCATGCTGGGGCTGCTTACTCGAGGATTGGCCTGACATATGTGGTATACAAATTTTGAATGACTCTTTACACAAGTTTCTGAATGCCGTTCGTATGTTGGCCAGCCTGGCATATGCCGCTGATGTTATCCTCTTGATATGGGCTGCAGGAGACAGGTCTGGCGTGATATTAACTCCCAAGTCTTTTTTTTCTCTGACTCCTGAAGAATTTCCTCTCCCAGATGATACCTTGTATTTGGCCTCCTGCTCCCTACACCTATCATCATTACATTACATTTGGTTGGGTTAAACTCTAACATCCATTTGTTTGACCATTCCTTCAATTTGTCTAGGTCTTCTTGATACCTCTAACAGTCCTCTCTGTCTTAATCCTTCTCATAATTTTGGCATCGTCCAAACATTGAGAGAAATGAGTATATACCCTCTGGGAATCGTTTACATATATAGAAACAGATGGGTCCGAGTACAGAGCCCTGTGGGACTCCACTGGTGATATCTCGCCACTCTGATGCCTCCCCCCTCACCGTTACTCGCTGTTTCCTATTGCTTAGATACTCCCTTATCCACTGGAGCACCTTACCTTTTACTTTTGCCTGCTGCTCCAACTTTTGTAACAGCCTTTTGTGAGGTACTGTGTCAAAGGCCTTCTGACAGTCCAAAAAATGCAGTCAGCCCACCCTCTCTTTCCTGCCAAATTTGTGTTGCTTGGTCATAGAATTCTATTAGGCCTGTGAGGCACGATTTACCATCTCTGAACTCCTGCTGGTGGTGTGTTACAAAGCTCTTTCCCTCCAGATGCTCTACGAGCCTTTTCTTCACAATCTTCTCCATCACCTTGCATGGTATACAAGTTAGGGAAACTGACCTGTAATTCAGTGCCTTTTGCCTGTCACCCTTTTTGTAAATTGGGACTACCTTAGCTGTCTTCCAGCTTTCAGGAAGGTCTCCCGTTTCCAGTGACCTGTTATACACCACAGAGAGTGACACACTTAGTGCTTCTGCACCTTCTTTTAGAATCCACGGTGAGATTCTGTCAGGCCCAACAGCCTTTGATACATTCAGCTCCAACAGATTCCTTTTGACCTTATCACTGGTTAGGTAAATTTTCTCCAAGGTTGTTCGGTTTGCCTTCTCGTTTAGTGCAGGGACCTCTCCTTATTCTATTGTGAAGACCTCCTGGAATCTCTTGTTGATTCTTCACACACCTCTTTATCGTTCTCTGTGTATCTGTTCTCCCTTTTCTCAGTTTCATCACTTGTTCCTTCACTGCTGTTTTCCTCCTGATGTGACTGTGGAGCAGTTTTGGTTGGGTCTTAGCTTTACTCTCGATGTCATTTTCATGCTGCCTCTCTGCTGCTCTCCTCACTCTGATGTACTCATTTCTGGGCCTCTGGTATTTCTCCATGCTCTCTGGCGTTCTGTTTTTTTTTTTTTTTTTTTTTTTTTTTTTTTTTTTTTTGTTCCTGTAGTTTCGCCATGTTCTTTTACTCAATTGCTTCGCTGCTACACATTCCTGGTTGAACCACAGATTCTTCTGTTGCTTTTCATTTTTCACTTTTTGGACTGGGATAAACCTGTCTGCAGCCTCCTGACACTTCTGAGTGACATAATCCATCATATCCTGTTCAGTCTTTTCTCTGAGTTCTGTTTCCCCATGGTATTCCCATTAGGAAGTTCCTCTTCTCATCATATTTTTCTGAAGAACTTTCGGAGATTACAGCGTGTGTTGCTCTTATGTTCAACAGATTGCGCTGTTTTTTCAAACAAAGCATGTTTTTTCCTGTCACAGGTGAGGCATGTATGTGGTAGATATATAAAAATGACGACTTATAAAATGACTTGACTTGAACATAAAAAGACTTATGTCCCAAACTCAACAAGGTTGAGTTTGGAACATAATATCGGATTTTAGAGAGTATACCAACCGTTTTTGAGACTTTCTTGGTTATGTGTTGTATATGGGTGCTGAAGGTGAGTCTCTTGTCTATGTATAGGCCAAGGAACTTTCCATCATTTTTACTGCTGATGTTAACATTGTCTATCTGTGAAGTTTAATTGCATTTGTTGATTTGCTTCCAAATAAGATGTAGTAGGACGTTTCTATGTTTAGTGTGAGTTTGTTGGTTGATATCCATAAGTGAACTTTTTTTTAGTTCGTTTTTTACAACATTATTTAGTGTGTGTGGGTTGGGGTCTGAGTAGATGAAGGTAGTATCGTCAGCAAATAAAATAGGAGTAAGAATGTTAAAGACATTAGGCAGATCATTGATGTATATAAGAAATAGGAGAGGTCCTAAGATGCTGCCCTGTGGCACCCCTACGGTTAATGGTAGTGTGGGAGAAGTTATATCATTGATGGCTACATATTTTTGTCTGTCACTAAGATAGGATCAGATATAGTTTAGGGCATGGCCTCGGATTTCATAATTGCGGAGTTTAAGTAAGAAGTAGTTATGGTTAACAGTATCAAAGGCCTTTCTCAGGTCAATGAAGAGTCCAAACGGAAACTGATTTTTGTCAAGGGTTGAGTAGATTAAGTCAAGCAGACTAATATTTGCATCATTGGTACTCTTTTGGGAGTGGAAGCCAAACTGACAGGGACTTAGTATGTTAAATTTTACGAGATAGGGGTAGAGCTGTTTGTAAATAATTTTTTCAAATATTTTTTATAATATAGGTAGATTTGATATTGGTCTGCAATTGTTTATATCTGCCGGATTGTCTTCTTTATGAAATGGCGTTACTCTTGCTTTTTTGAGGAGATCAGGGAAGGTATGACACTCGCAAGATTTGTTGAACATTAGAGCTATGTGTGGCGCAAGGGCATGGGAGACACTTTTGTATACAATAGATGGTATTTCACTAATGTTCCCAGCCTTGGTGTTTAGTGAGTGAATGAAGGACTCATCATCATTTACGTATATTAGAAATATAATTGGTCCCAGCACAGATCGTTAACACTTTCGCACTCTTGGCGCTCAAAAAAAAATAATACCCTAGATGTTTTCGGCGCTCCGCGCGCCTACGCGGTAAGACCGAAAAAGTGTACACTCTCTTTACTGTCCTGATAATAATTGAAGGCGCACGTATTTAAATTTGGTATCACTGTGTTCGCAATAAAATTGTCTATAAGAACACTCGTTACTCTACTCCACTCGTTACTGTTCGCCAGTCTAACTTCTCGCCCCTTACCATTAATCTCTGGCTCTTTCATGTTAGGTAGTTCCTTACCTATATTAGGGCCTTTTTGGCTGACTCCCGCCTGTCGCTCAAGTTTGAATAGCAGTGTCATGTGCAGTTCTGTCTCATAGGCTTTTGGCAGTATGCAGTCTGCTCATCCTTCTCCGTCCAGCCTTATCCTCGATATTTTATCATTGAATTCCAAAAGGTTTGTAAGGCATGATTTCCTTTTCCAGAACCCATGCTGATGTAACAAACCTAATGTTCTCTAGGTGTGCAACAAGTCTTAGCCTAATTATTCGTTCAAGTATTTTGCAGGGAATGCTTGTCAGTGATACAGGTCTATAGTTAAGTACCTCCTTCCTATCCCCTTTCTTGAAAATCGGTACGTCATTTGCCTTCTTGCAGCAACTGGGCAATTCTCCCGACATAAGTGACTCATTAAAGATCCTTGCCAGAGGCCCGCTTATGGCCTGCGCTTCCTCTTTTAGTATCCACGGTGATACTTTGTCTGGACTAAGTGCTTTAGTTGCATCTGGTGTTGTCAACTGTTTCATTACTTTCCCTGCTGTCACCTCTATATCTCATAGTCATTCATCTAGGGTACTCTCTTCTAACAATGGAAACTGAGCTGGCTTGGTTGCGAAAACTCCATGGAAACTGGCATTCAGTGTGCAGATTTCCTTGTCACTTTCTGTATTTTCCCCTTCTGCTTTCCTTAGTCTTGTCACTTGGTCGTTCACTGAAATTTTTCTTCTTATATGGCTGTGTTGTAATTTAGGTTGCTTTTTCACTTTGATCGCAATATCTTTCCCATAATTTCTTTCCGATGTTCTTCTTATGTTAATGTAATCGTTCCTAGCTCTGTTACATCTAATCATGTTGTCCTCTGTCCTTTGTCTTCGCATTTCCTCCATTCCCTCCTACTTCTATTTTTTGCTTCCTTACTCTGTTTATTAAACCATGAGTTATTATATTCCCTCCTACTTTTTTTTTCTTTTACTGTTAGTTTAAATCTCTATTCGGCCTCCTTGCATTTCTACTTGACAAGGTTCATCATATCTTGTAGCTGGTTGTCCTCTAATTTCTTCCTCCTCCTCCTCCTCCTGTGTGTGTCTCTCAACGTATGTGCATGCATTTGAGAAATTACCTAAGAGTAGTTACAGGATGAGAGTTATGATCGTGGTGAGTGTGAGTGCTCACCTATTTGTGCCTGCAGGTTCGAGCTCCAGCTCTTGGACCCTCTTTCTAGCCGTTGGTTGTCTAATGCAATGTCTCCTGGCCTATTTCCCTATCATACCTTCTTTTAAAGTTATGAATTAAGTTCATAAATGTCTTTCATTTACTCACTAACTTATGCTAAAATAAATCTTTCTAGCATCTCTATGACACATCTGAGTCTTAAAATTCATCAGTGTCCCCTTTGTCCTATTGTTATTTATTGTAAACATTTCCTCTGTTTCCACGTTGTCAATCACAAGGAGTGTGGATTTGCACGCTATATACACGTGTGCACGTGTGTGTGTGTGTTGGTGTGTGTGTACTCGCCTACTTAGTTGAACTCAACTAGTTGTGCTTGCGAAGGTTGAGCTTTGGCTCTTTGGTCTCGCCTCTCAACTATCAACCAATTAAATGTTCCAGAGTATCAGAAAGTAACTCACCTAAGTTCCTTGGGACCGCAGTGGTATGATAGGTTAGTCAAGATGATTGGTTGTGCACAAGTATTAAGACAGGATTGTCGACACATGTTGCAGCGTAATTGGTGTTTCTCTAATGAGATATTAGCTTTTGCCAACACCAATCAGTAGAGTAAAGTGGCTCTCTGTATATTACTTCGTAAGTTCTTGATATAAACGTTTGAAGTTTATGTTAATCCCTTTTTAACACTTTTATAACAAATTTGATATACTTGCATAATAATTTTTTTTATATAAATTACATAATATTTAGGCCCCTACACACACATACATAATTGATATAGAAAACACTGGAAAAGACACCAATATTTCATTTTTTAGCTTTCAGGGACTTTGACGACCAATTTGACTCGGAACATATTATGACATATAAGGAGTTCCATACAGTTAGACACTTATCAATACTGTGCATCCTCCTGGATGCTTTCCCTATATCTTGTATAGGTTGTAGTTGCCTTGTTGAAGCCGTCTGCCATTTCGTTGTGATGCTGCATGCAGTTGCAACCCTGACGAAGTAAAAATCCAGAGTCACCAGCATTTGACACTCGCTAAATACTCGCTTTAAGTCCACAGAGGTTCACCATGTGGGTGTTTACTAACACGGATGCCTATTGCTGAAGAAATAGGATGGGATAGTCAATGGATGGGATAGTCAATGGACGGGATAGTCAATGGACGGATAGTCAATGGATGGGATAGTCAATGGATGGGATGGCTAAAGGATATGATGATGAATGAAAGGGATTTTGAATAGATGGGATGGTGAATAACTAGTGCAGTTATGGTAATGAGATAGTGCATGGATTGGAATGTGAATGGAGGGATGGTGAAATGGATGGGATGGTGAATGGACAGAATTGTTAATGCATGAATGGAGAATGGATGGGATGGTGAATGGACAGAATTGTTAATGCATGGAATGGAGAATGGATGGGATGGTGAATGGATGGTGAATGGAAAGAATTGTTAATGCATGGAATAGAGAATCGATAGAATGGTGAATAGACAGGATTTTAAATGGAAGGGATGGTGAATGGTGGGGATTGTGAATGGACGAGATGGTGGATATATGGGGTGATGGATTGATGGAATGGTGAATGGATGGAATGCTGAATTTATGGGATAGTGAAAGCATAGAATTGTAAATGAATCGGATGGTGAATGGAGATGATGAATTGATTGCATGGTAAATGGATTGCATGGTGACTGGATGAGATTGTTAATGGATGGGAGGTTAATGAATGTACTTTAAATTTTTTAAATTTTTTTAAATTTTGCCCCGAGGGGCGAGTTTATTGGGCAGCGCCACTCATCTTGTGAGTGGACACACCGCCATAGCAGCATGTACAACACTCCCCATAGGAAAAAACCCGCTGGGTTGTTCATCCTGTCACTTGAACCCAGACACAGCTGGGACTTGCTTAACTGTCTCAAGTAAACAGCTCCTCAAACAAGAAGATTAACATCTATCAACCCTTAAAAGCTTACGTTATCTTGCGGGTGCAAAATGGGGAAATCTTTTAAGAACAGCATCAATATTTGACAAATAGTGTTTTCCTAACTCAAACAATGTGGGGTTTATTATTCTACACATATTTCTGATATCTCTCAGTTGTTCACATTCACGTAGATAGTGGTCAAGGCGGTGTCCGTCACTCTCACCACAGATTCTGCAACTTCGCTGATCAACTGTTGTTTCCATTCCATACCTCCAAGGATATTTGTATCCAAGACGGATTCTTGCTATTACTGATTCCCTCCCTCGTCCTCCTCCTCTACGGCCATAACGATTGGGAGGACGAGGGAGGGAATCAGTAATAGCAAGAATCCGTCTTGGATACAAATATCCTTGGAGGTATGGAATGGAAACAACAGTTGATCAGCGAAGATGCAGAATCTGTGGTGAGAGTGACGGACACCGCCTTGACCACTATCTACGTGAATGTGAACACCTGAGAGATATCAGAAATATGTGTAGAATAATAAACCCCACATTGTTCGAGTTAGGAAAACACTATTTGTCAAATATTGATGCTGTTCTTAAAATATTTCCCCATTTTGCACCCGCAAGATAAGGTACTTGTGAATGGCATGACCAATGGCATAATGTTAATGAAGGTATTGATGAGTGGCATGACTATTATCGACGGGAGGAGGAGGAGGGTGAGGCCGTGGTTGTGCGTCAGACTCACCTGAACCATAGCACATGGCGCCCGGAGCGTGCAGGTGCACTAGTCCATCTAAGCATAGACGCCATACTTGTGCTCCAAATAACTCCCAATTGCACCAAACATCATCAGAGCGATAAAATAAGAGGACTTCAGATCAAGGAACAGCGATGGAAGGAACTCATTGAACATCTGGAAGGGGGGAAATACCTTTCGAGAAAATAAAGTTCCTCTTTAAATGAATTTACACTCAAAGAAGTGGTCCTTTTTTTGTAGGGACGCGAGTCTTATTTTCCTTGGCGTCACCCCTTTCATATATAGGAACCATCGTGTTGTACCATGCAAATGCTCAGAAAGACAGGGCGTTTTTTCAGCTAGTTATCCCCAACGCATTAAAGCCTTCAGTATTAAAACTTGCGCATGTGTCAAAGATTGCAGGTCACCCGGGAGTATACAAATCATACACAAAGGCTAAGCCATTATTATATTTCCCAGGGTAATTATCACATATAATTAGGTATGTGAGGTCATGCGGGAGCTGTCAAGGACGCAAAGGTACTCCTAAAGTACAAGCCCCACTCCAGGAGTTCTCAGAGACAGCCGAACCCTTGGATTGGGTGGGGGATGCTTTAATTGATTTACACAGCAACAACTCAGGCAATAGATATGCGCTAGTTTTAGTGGGCTACCAGAGTGGTCCAGGTATACCACTCTGATAGCCCCTCCTAGGAAAGACCCCCAAACAGTGGCAGATGAATGTCTAGATAGGTTTGATACGGTGTTCGTACCACCTAAAGTTCTAGTATCTGTCAGGGGACAGGATTTTATTGGTACTTTATTTCAGGAGGTATGTAAACTCTTAGAAACAACAACAGCGCTAACATCACCAAACGAACGGCATGGTGGAACGAACCAATAGAATGGTGAAGGATATGCTTGCCATTTTAGCAGAGAATGATCCGGCCACTTGGGATGAACGAATGAACAGTTGCCTTTTGTTCAATTTGCAACAAACACTGCAGTGCACCAGTCAATAAATACTCAACCACTCTTGCTGTTCACTGGACACTCGTGTAATTTTGCGTCTGGTCTGCTTAACAGATATACTATTATTTATGGAGAGGATTACCTTTCAGAAATCCTCACCAAGATGAAGAATGCATGGAGGATAGCAGCTGAAGCATCAAAGAAAGCAAGGACGCGGTACGCCCATTATTGTGGTAGGCAGGTATAACCATTAACAGTGAAGGAGGGGAGCCTCATGATGCAATTGAATAAGCCAGCGCCCGCCAATGAGAGTAGGAAGTTATCAGTTAGAAGGCGAGGCCCTTATAGAGTGATTAAGAAACTAGGGCTGTAACGTACGTTTATGTTACGTTGATGGGTAGATTAGATACACATTGTTTAGTGAGTTTTCATATTTATTTAGTAGTCTTGATTACAGTAGTCGGTTGGTGGCATTGTCGTAAATGTTCAGACGGAGCTTGGAGCAGAGCAGAGAGCTGAGTGAGGCCGGAGTTGCGGAGCTCTATGTGGGAGAGCGTGGCTGCTCGATTGGGAATTGTGAGTGTCTGAACTTAGGGAGCTAGAGCATGGAGGCTCGATTGGGAATTGTGAGTGTCTGAACTCGGGGAGCGAGAGCATTGTAGCTCGGTGTGGTCGTACTCTGCTCTCTGCTCTGTGTCGAAGCTGTAGCGTCTTGGGTCGATTAGAACTGTACACGTCGAGTGCTATATTGTTGAATGTGGAAATTATACTCTCCGCTATTCCTCATATCGCTTGCTGATATGGTGACTACACCTCAGCTCCCTCCAACAAGATGAGAAGAGATAATAATAACAGCAATAAACTGTCATCTGAGTTAATAGGTAGAGGCAAAGAATTATAATGTATGTGCTTGGTCAAGAGTGACGTACTTTTACCTACCCTGGGGGGAGTTATCCTTCTTAAAACCTCCAGGGCAGATCCATTTCTCCACCAGACATGAGTTATGAATGTTTCTTTTCCCAGGTCTGCTCACATTACCACACTGTCTGCCATATTCCCTCTCGACTGAGGCCAGCGTAGCATATCAGTGCTATTGTCTGGCGGGAACCAGGTTTAGTTCCCGAGGGAAAGGAGGGGTAACATTTCACCCCCCCCCCAGTCCTCCCCCCAAATCCCATCACACTCCCCCCCTCCTCCATCCCTCTCCCCCCCCCCCCCCCCATCCCTCTCCCCACCATGGTGGGAAGCGAAAAGCTACGCTATTTTTAAGAGGACGGGTTGAGAACCTGTTTACTGGCTCGTAATGCTGCTGTCACCAGCAAGGGACACTAGGCATCATGTCTTAACATGGACTCACCATCTCTTCCTCTTCCCTCTTCTCTCTTCTTTCTTCGGTAGACAAGTGACCTGGGGTCCACTAGTGTCCGTCCGTCCCGGGGTCCATCCTGGGCTACCCAATGTTGGTGGGACAGACTGGAGTCGTTGTTCCATCTTTACTGGGTCGTCTGGGGTCATCTGCATGACGACCTGGGGTCCAGTGGGGTCCGTCCGTTCTGGGGTCCATCCTGGGTAGACCAATGAATATGATTGGGTTTGATATGATTGGATAATATGATTAGACCATCGATTGGATGATGAATGAATAGGTTGGTGAATGGATAGTTTCATGAATACATGGTTAGTGGATAGATGGATTGGTGGATAGTGCGGTTGGTGAATAGTTGGGTTTGGTAATTGACGGATTGGTGGATGGATGAATAAATTGGTATATGTAAGAGATGGAATATGTATGGGGCTGGTACATGGATGGGATGATGAATGGATGAGTTGGTGAATGGATGAGGTGTTGAATAGAAGGGGTGATGGATGAGGTGTTGAATAGAAGGGGTGATGGATGAGGTGTTGAATGGAAGAGGTGATGGATGAGGTGTTGAATGGAAGAGGTGATGGATGAGGTGTTGAATGGAAGAGGTGATGGATGAGGTGTTTAATGGAAGGGGTGATGGATGAGGTGTTGAATGGAAGGGGTGATGGATGAGGTGTTGAATGGAAGGGGTGATGGATGAGGTGTTGAATGTAAGGGGTGATGGATGAGGTGTTGAAAGGAAGAGGTGATGGATGAGGTGTTGAATGGAAGGGGTGATGGATGAGGTGTTGAATGTAAGGGGTGATGGATGAGGTGTTGAATAGAAGGGGTGATGGATGAGGTGTTGAATGAAAGGGTGATGGATGAGGTGTTGAATGTAAGGGTGATGGATGAGGTGTTGAATAGAAGGGGTGATGGATGAGGTGTTGAATGAAAGGGGTGATAGATGGATAAATTTGTTGAATGGAAAGGGTGATGGATGGATAAGTTTGTTGATAAATGGGTTGATGAATGAATGGGTCGGTAAATGGATGAGGTGGTGAGTAGTTGAATGGGTTGCTGATTGAATAGAATGTTGAATGGATAAATTGGTGAATAAATCTAGTTGTGAATGGGGGGTTGATGGATGGATTGGTTGATAAGTGGGTGGATTGATGAATTAATTGGTTGATAAATGGATGGGGTTGATGAATGGATGGGTTTTTAGATGAATAGGTTGTTGTGAAAGGATATGAATGATCTGGTGGATGAATGCGTTGGTGAGTGGTTGGATTGTTGACTTGATGGGTCTGCAAATTGATGGATGTCATTATAGCTGGTGATACAATAAGGACATTGATTGCCACCAGTGTTCATGGTGTGTCACCAGCTCTAGTGGGCTGTCACCCGTGTTCTTGGTGTGTCATCAGCTCTAGTGGACTGTCACCAGTGTTCTTGGTGTGTCACCAGCTCTAGTGGGCTGTCACCCGTGTTCTTGGTGTGTCACCAGCTCTAGTGGACTGTCACCAGTGTTCATGGTGTGTCACCAGCTCTAGTGGACTGTCACCAGTGTTCATGGTGTGTCACCAGCTCTAGTGGACTGTCACCAGTGTTCTTGGTGTGTCACCAGCTCTAGTGGACTGTCACCAGTGTTCTTGGTGTGTCACCAGCTTATTACATGTACCAACTTGGCTTCTTTCTGACATCCAAACTATAACATATCGTTACTGTTCTGCAACATCCAGCTGGCCACTGTCAGCAAGGATGAGGCAACATCCAGCTGTCCATTGTCAGCAAGGATGAGGCAACATCCAGCTGGCCATTGTCAGCAAGGATGAGGCAACATCCAGCTGGCCATTGTCAGCAAGGATGAGGCAACATCCAGCTGGCTATTGTCAGCAAGGATGAGGCAACATCCAGCTGGCCATTGTCAGCAAGGATGAGGCAACATCCAGCTGGCTATTGTCAGCAAGGATGAGGCAACATCCAGCTGGCCATTGTCAGCAAGGAGGAGCCAGGTTCCTGGGAGCTCATTACAGTAAAACAGAAACATACAAATAAATGAATCTGCAGTAGGTCTGTTGGTCTGAGAGGCCGCTCTTATTCAACCCGCCCTCTTAAAAATAACGTCACTTTTGGCTCGTATGCGCACTATGGCCAAATTTGGACGTAATTTGAAATGAAATCGACTCACAAAAGTGACGTACTGTTCCGTTTTCTGTTTGAGTAGTCCAGCCGACTCTGTAAGGTCAGAATAAGAGACTTTCAATTAACGTTTTTCGTAACGTTTTGAAACTTTATGAGAATTTCCTGCCCACCTAACCTATCAGAGGACCCTTAACTTACTGTTGTTGAAAAAAAATCCCAAATTTATTTTCATTTTTTTTCATTTTCAAATTACGTCCACTTTCGGCCATACGGGCAAACGGCCGAAAGCGACGTTATTTTTAAGAGGACAGGTTGAAGATTTATACCTAACTAAAGTCATTTATATATACAAGTCTATTCTTAATTTGAAACATTTTGTGTCAGAAATCAATAATCCAGTTCACACACCAGTTGTTAACCAAGTCTATGGTGAATTTAGCGTTATCCAATTAATATCATGGTGTTCGTTAATGAGAACAGTTGAATGGGTGGAAAAGTTCCCAGACTATTGATGGTGCACGGATATGCAGAAGTGGTTGGCGGCGCATTATGCCCAGTATCAGGGAAGGGCTCCAGTGTGTCCGTCTGTAGTTAGGCATCTGGAGGAGACTATGGCTTCTTATTTATACAGTTACACATCAAGGCTCACACGGAGTCGTATATTGTCTACATAAGTGACCAGAGACATGGCTCACCTTAACAGTGACCGGAGACATGGCTCATCTTAACAGTGACCAGAGACATGACTCATCTTAACAGTGACCGGAGACATGGCTCATCTTAACAGTGACCAGAGACATGACTCACCTTAACAGTGACCACAGACATGGCTCATGTTAACAGTGACCACAGACATGGCTCATCTTAACAGTGACCACAGACATGGCTCATCTTAACAGTGACCAGAGACATGGCTCACCTTAACAGTGACCAGAGACATGGCTCATCTTAACAGTGACCACAGACATGGCTCATCTTAACAGTGACCAGAGACATGGTTCACCTTAACAGTGACCAGAGACATGACTCACCTTAACAGTGACCAGAGACATGGCTCATCTTAACAGTGACCAGAGACATGGCTCACCTTAACAGTGACCAAAGACATGGCTCATTTTAACAGTGACCAGAGACATGGCTCACCTTAACAGTGACCAGAGACATGGCTCATCTTAACAGTGACCAGAGACATGGCTCACCTTAACAGTGACCAAAGACATGGCTCATCTTAACAGTGACCAGAGACATGGCTCACCTTATCAGTAACCAGAGTCATGGCTTACCTTAACAGTGAGGAAATTTGGTGTGGGCGTAAGTGTGATATACGGGTCGTTGGTGTGCTTGTAGAAGACATAGTAGAGGAAGGCAATCATGGAAGCTCTTCAGTTCTCTGCAGGTAATGAACCAAGTAATGGTTCTCTAAGGAACTTGTTTCAGTTAGGTGGGCCAAGGAAGTCACTATAGTTTGCCATACTAGTGATTTCATCTCTTTATAGTTAAATGAGGAGAAATCAAAGTTTCTTAATTTGTTATAAGTTGTGAGATCACAGTGTAGGTGACCCGTTATGTAGATGCACTGTTACGGCCCTCTCGGGTCGCAACTGGGTTCGTACTCTGATGTTGTTAGAGGAAGGGTATCCGGCCCCAAGCCAGTAGTGGCTTTTAAGGGATGAGATCCATGACGCAAGTAAAATAAAAGGGGAAGGGAAAGAAAGGCAAAAACTTACTATAAAATAATGACCACCACCAATAAATAATATATAAAAGAGTGCACAGGGGGAGGGGTATTAACACTGTACAGGGGAAATACACAATCGTCTTCTCCTGAAGACTCTGGATCCAACTTCTCGGTGCTGAGTCCTCGGTGCTTTCGTGGTCTCTTGACGAATCCTTCGACCAAGCTGAGTCTACCCTGGCCACAGGTCAGCCAAAACACAGGTCCACTGGGGGCACCACCGTGGAGGCCGTCAACCACAAGTCCAGCAGGTCTGCTGGCAGGTTCTGGATCAGCCACGCTGGTCAGGCCACTCCACGAACGATACTAGGGTAGCGCCCTAGTCAGGAGCC
This sequence comes from Procambarus clarkii, assembly GCF_040958095.1. Taxonomy (NCBI): domain Eukaryota; kingdom Metazoa; phylum Arthropoda; class Malacostraca; order Decapoda; family Cambaridae; genus Procambarus; species Procambarus clarkii. The sequence continues at coordinate 21,552,252 of NC_091238.1, forward strand.
TCGTGTGATACCACAAATCACTCTCCTGTCCTCAATACCCCAGTGGATAATCGTCTCCAGCAGTCGGTCCCGGGTAATCCTTCTACTGCCACTCCACTGGCAGGGTAACACCACAGTGTTCTTCCGGGAGGCGACTCACAGCTGCTACAGCAAAGCACAAGGTATGGGGACAGCTGCCTTGGGTAGACTGACTCAACTTCCATCACAGCAGTCCCAGGTCGACTCTGTAAGCAGACACGTCATCAATAACAGGGACACACTAAAACACCTCACTTACGGGCTCAGGCACAAACGCCTGACGTATCCACTCCATAGATGGCGCTGTCGTCGGAGCACCACCTCACCAGAGGTCAGCGGCGGCGGTGTTGAGTGCTGAACGGGACTGGAAACTGGCCCTCGTAGCCAGTACACCTTGTCCTCACCAGGTGTCGTCGTCCATTTGGTGGGGGTTTCAGGAGCTGACCCACAGATGGCGCGGTCGTCACTGCTCCGTGCTCGGACGCTGGATTCGGGTTCGCAACACCTCCCCACCAAAAAGAATTTGGTTTGGGTTTCTAGAAAGAAAAACACAAACCAAATTATTACGGGGACACAACTCCAAATGGACTCACTTATACTGTAAGCTGGAGTGATGAGGCTGTCTTGTCCACAGAACTGTCCTACTGGGCAACTCTGCCACAAAGGGAACTTGAAGATAGAAGGCAATGCCCTGCCTGATGTAATCGTCCACATCTCCACTGCGATGTCAAGCAGGAGCATAATTTCACATCTCTCGTGTAAGGGTCGGTATAGACACGATCTGGGGCGACTCGACACTTCCCTGTGTCGTGGCACCGATGATGGCTGGTTACAAGCGGCATTTCTGGTACCGTTCCGGTAGTCCTTCAGGGAGACAGGAACCTGGAATACAGGGGTCTGATAATTCAGAGTGACAGCGACAGCGGGTAAAACAGTACTTACAGCATATTCCTCTACTAGGTCCACACCTAGTCCCAACAGAGCTGTTCGTACGTCGCAGATGGCATTCGCTCTGCCACCGTCAGGTCGACCAACGTTCCACATAACGCTGCATTGAGGCTCAGCAGTCACGCGGGGGGTGTCAACCTGTCGGAAACAGTCACTCATATTATCATTTCTCGTACCTCTTGTATCTACTATCACCTTCCAGGCTCCTTCGTCGACTGCAACACTCGCAGTGCAAATCTCCAATCCCTGGGACCTCTTCATGGTGTTCACAGGAGCCATCATCTGCCGGGTCGTCCACTGGTCCTCACTGAGAGCACATACAAGAATAAAAAATACCGCTAAGAAACATTTGGTTAACTTAGGGATAAGTTTCCTGAGCCTGTCATGTCCATAGCCGGCAATATCCACTAGCCTGGTTTGGACCAAAGAGGGCACTAGACCTCTCGAACACACCTCACATACCTCTGACGTCTGGGGAATCTTCGGCCGGTTCAATGAACGTTGTACCTTGCCATACCGCAAGTACACATCCGCCTTCGCTCCAGACTCGTTGGTATCCGTGGGTGCCTACACACAAGGCCTCTCTTCTAGCTCAGGTACTTCTGCCATCGTAACCTCATTTTCCTTGTCGAGAGAAGAATCAGGAGTCTCTGCTAGAATACTGTCGATCTGCGGGTGAGAGGAAGGATTAAACATACCTAAATCCGGGTCTGTCTTTACCTGGACATTACCACTGCCTGTTGTTACCTCAGACCTTGCTGTTCTGGCTGACTCGTCCGCGACCTTGGGAAGATTGATGCTCCAATCTGTCACCAAGTCGTTGGCTAGTACCACGTCAATCCCAGCCACAGGGAGGGTATCGACTACTGCCAACGCACATGTGCCGCTGAAGTAAGGCAAGTCGAGATGTACTGGCACTAAGGGGGCGATGTACTGCGTCCTAGGAAACCCAACCAGGACAACCTGTTGTCTCCCGTCCACACTTACTCCCTCGGGTAACGAGCTTCTCACGATCAGGGACTGGGCTGCTCCACTATCTCTGAGCACTACAACTGATCTACCAGTGTGATCACTCGTTACATACCCGCTTGAAGTGTGAGGGGCAAACAAACTTGGGCCTTCCTGCGTCGCCGTCGACTGGCTTCCTGCTGGTGGTGTCACACAGCTCATCATCATCACCTCCCGACGTGCGCCGCCACCTCTTCTGCCTCGGCACATAGCAGCTACATGCCCTTTTTGCCCACAAGTCCAGCACACCATATTCCTCCTCGGGCTCCGGTGTTTCGGACTGCTAGGACTGGTCCTTCGAGGGCTACTTGGGGGCGTCTTCTTAGCGCTTCGTGGGACGGGAGTCTCTTCTTCGTCCTGAAGTTTGTCAAACCGGCGTTGGTAATGCCTTGGGACGTACTTAGCAGACGGCCTATGGGTCAGGATGTACTCTTCAGCCATGGTGGCTGCCGCACTCAAGGTCTCTACCTGCTGTTCCTCTAAGTACGTCTTCAGGTCTCCAGACAAACAATCCTTGAAGTCCTCTAGCAGTATAAGCTGCTCGAGGTCTTCTTTGGTCTCCACCTTCCGAGAGGCACACCACTCCTGAAAAAGTCGCTCCTTGATTGTGGCGAATTCGGTGAATGTGTGCTCTGAGGTCTTTTTCAGGTTTCGGAACTTCTGCCTGTACGCCTCAGGTACCAATTGGTACGCCATGAGCACAACCTTCTTCACCTTGTCATAATCGCCGGAGTCGTCAAGGGATAACGTGGAGTAGGCGATTTGGGCCTTCCCAGTCAAGACTGACTGTATCATGATGGCCCAATTCTCCCTTGGCCACTCCAAAGAGGCAGCGACTTTCTCGAAGGCTGCAAAGAACTTCGAAACTTCCCTCTCATTGAACTTTGGGACCATTTTTATGTTCCTTACCGGATCGAAACCGCTGGTGTCCGTTGTTGGCCTCCGACCACCGCCTAATCGCAATACTTCTAGTTCATGTTGTCTCTGTCTTTCTTTTTCTTCTCTCTCTCGCTGTTTCTCTTCCCTTTCTCGCTCTTCTCTCTCTCTCTTTCTCGTTTCTCTTCTCTTTCTCGTTCTTCTCTTTCTCGTTTCTCTTCTCTTTCTCGTTCTTCTCTTTCTCGTTTCTCTTCTCTTTCTCGTTCTTCTTTCCTTTCTTCTAATTCTAAACGCCTCATCGCCAATTCTTTATCTTTTAATTCTCGTTCTAATTCTAACTTCTTCCACTCTATCTCGCGATTTATCTCTAAGGCGCGCATTTTGACTGTAAGAAAGCTAATATTAAGCTCACCTGCATCACTGTCAATGTCACTGCCCTTATCTTCCTTTTCCGTGGAAGCTATTTCCTCACCTTCCTTTGTACTAGGAGCCTCGCCTTCCTGTTTCTCTTCTGCCTTCAAGTGCCGGTGAACCTTAGACAAGATCTCCACACGGGAATCACTGGCACGGATCTTGATCTCCAGGTAGGCGCTCACTAGTACAAGTTCCGGTTTGCTCAGATACTTTAATCTGGCAAGACAGTCCTCTCTGTTCAGAAAAGCCTGAACATCGTCCAGATCATCGATGGTAGCTTTTTCTGCCATTGTCACAGATGGAACACTTAACTAGCACTTAACACACCGCTTTCACGTTAGCACTTAACGCACCGAGCACTGTTCTACGTCAATATTGCACTTTATCGCACCAAACACTGCACTTGCCAATATTGCACGTAATTACTTCGGGCACCGCACTACCCAATATTGCACTTAATCGCTTAATCACAGCGAGCACCGCACTGCACAATATCGCACTTAGTCACTCTGAGCACCGCACAGGACGTATGACGTCCCAATCGTCACACACAGGGGGAATTATATACAGGGATTACGCCACTTCACCACCCCTGTCAAACATACTTAACAAGGGGACGGATCCCGCTGGGGATGCCAATTATGTTACGGCCCTCTCGGGTCGCAACTGGGTTCGTACTCTGATGTTGTTAGAGGAAGGGTATCCGGCCCCAAGCCAGAAGTGGCTTTTAAGGGATGAGATCCGTGATGCAAGTAAAATAAAAGGGGAAGGGAAAGAAAGGCAAAAACTTAATATAATATAATGACCACCACCAATAAATGATATATAAAAGAGTGCAGAGGGGGAGGGGTATTAACACTGTACAGGGGAAATACACAATCGTCTTCTCCTGAAGACTCTGGATCCAACTTCTCGGTGCTGAGTCCTCGGTGCTTTCGTGGTCTCTTGACGAATCCTTCGACCAAGCTGAGTCTACACTGGCCACAGGTCAGCCAAAACACAGGTCCACTGGGGGCACCGCCGTGGAGGCCGTCAACCACAAGTCCAGCAGGTCTGCTGGCAGGTTCTGGATCAGCCACGCTGGTCAGGCCACTCCACGAACGATACTAGGGTAGCGCCCTAGTCAGGAGCCTCGTGTGATACCACAAATCACTCTCCTGTTCTCAATACCCCAGTGGATAATCGTCTCCAGCAGTCGGTCCCGGGTAATCCTTCTACTGCCACTCCACTGGCAGGGTAACACCACAGTGTTCTTCCGGGAGGCAACTCACAGCTGCTACAGCAAAGCACAAGGTATGGGGACGGCTGCCTTGGGTAGACTGACTCAACTTCCATCACAGCAGTCCCAGGTCGACTCTGTAAGCAGACACGTCATCAATAACAGGGACACACTAAAACACCTCACTTACGGGCTCAGGCACAAACGCCTGACGTATCCACTCCATAGATGGCGCTGTCGTCGGAGCACCACCTCACCAGAGGTCAGCGGCGGCGGTGTTGAGCGCTGAACGGGACTGGAAACTGGCCCTCGTAGCCAGTACACCTTGTCCTCACCAGGTGTCGTCGTCCATTTGGTGGGGGTTTCAGGAGCTGACCCACAGATGGCGCGGTCGTCACTGCTCCGTGCTCGGACGCTGGATCCGGGTTCGTAACATGCACTCACCTAGTTGTACTCACTTAGTTGTGCTTGCATGGGTTGAGCTTTGGCTATTTGATCCCGCCTCTCAACTCTCATTCAACTGATGTACAGGTTCCTGAGCCTACAGGGGTCTATCATATCTACACTCGAAACTTTGTATGGAGTCAGCCTCAACCACCTCACTTCCAAATGTATTCCATTTGTTAACTACTCTGACACTGAAAAAGTTCTTTCTAATATCTCTGTGGCTCATTTGGGCACTCAATTTCTAATTGTGTCCCCCTGTATTAAATAGCCTGTCTTTATCTACCATATCAATTCCTTTGAGACTCTTGTATGTGGTGATCATGTTCCCTCAACTCTTCTGTCTTCCAGCGACGTGAGGTTTAATTCCCGTAGTCTCTCCTCGTAGCTCATACCTCACAGTTTGAGTACTAGTCTAGTGGCAAACCGTTGAACCTTTTCTTTTTAGTCTTATGCTTGACTAGATATAGACTCCATGCTGGAGCTGCATTTTTTGTTTAGATATATATAAAAGATGTTACATTCTTGTACAGCCACAAGTACGCGTAGCGTTTCGGGCAAATCCCTGGAATACGACCCCTACAAAGAATCGTTTTTACAACCAAGTACCTATTTTACTGTTGAGTTAAACAGAGGCTACAGTTAAGGATTTGCGCCCAGTAAATCCTCCTCGGCCAGGATACGAACCCATGACGAAGCAGGATAGGTTTGACATATGTGGTATACAAAGTTCTGAATGATTCCTTACACAAGTTTCTAAAGGCCGTTCTCATGTTGGCCAACCTGGCATATAATGCTGATGTTATCCTCATGATATGGGCTTTAGGGGACAGGTCTGGTGTGATATCAACCCCCAAGTCTTTCTCTCTCTCTGACTCTTGAAGAATTTCATCTCCCAAATGATACCTTGTATCTGGCCTCCTGCTCCCAACACCTATCTTCATTAAATTACATTTCCTTGGGTTAAACTCTAAAAACCATTTGTTAGACCATTCCTTCAGTTTGTCCAGGACTTCTTGAAGCCTCAAGCAGTACTCCTCTGTCTTAACACTTCTCATAATTTTGGCATCGTCAGCAAACATTGATGTATCTGTGTCTTTGTCCTCGTGTTCTCGGCCTTTATGCTGAGTGTCTAAGTAATGAGGAGAGCGGGAAGCAGCCGAGTGTACATCATCCCTCACAGTGTGGTGAGTAACAGAGGTGTGAGTACCCCGGGTGGTCGGGTTGGATGCCAGGGACGGAGTGGTGTGAGTACTGTCAGGTCCCCAGACCTCATGGCAATGGTCGGCCTTGGTTGATCACCCAGAGATTATGACAAGACGGATGTAAAGCCGTTTTCATGAGCGAGTGGACTTAATGTCTTGGATCTGGAGTGGTTGGAGTCAAGATGCTGGAAGAGTTCTTCAAGGATAGTAAGGGAAGATGGAAGCCCAAGATGCCTAGGTTACAGTTCAATCTTGTTTAATATTTACTAACCTTAAGATTTAAACAAAAAATCGCTTGTTTCAACTTTGAATAAATATGAGATTTTTAACAAGCAGGGTGACCATCTGCACAAATAATGCACTGATGTGGATAGGCCTGGCAAGCTGATCAGAAGCGTCGAGCAACAAGTGGGATAAAGTGTATCTGTATTCCGACAAACATCGTCTCCATGATTGAAGGGTTTCATAAATTACACTCGACGAGGAAGTATCCATGAAGGGGATTTGCCCAATTGTGTCCAAGGATTGAATAACACATAAGGGCATCAACCACTATTACGTAATTATATGTATAGTCTCTTCTTTACTTAGATGGTTTGATAAATGACTTGTAATCAGCTTCTGTTGCATAATTACAGATTATTATTGCAGGTCGTTACCCATGGGGCTTGATGAGGATATTCCTCGTGTCGTATGCGGTGGCTGTCGCATTTTTCTTCACACGGTACTTACAGCAGCAGGTAAGTAGTTATAAACTGACACGTGTAGCTTCCTTTAATTCAGTGTTTTACACTATTGCACTTGTTTTATTTTTTATTTAACCAACTGGGGAGCTCGTCATCCCTCCATGAAGTACAGGGCCACATCTTCATTACACACAATTTTCATCTTTGTAACATTTTTACGACCATAACAGACTCTTCCAGTTCTCGTATGAAAACAAAATATGTAGATGATGTCATATAGATTACAAAAGCTTCAAAGGAAGCCTATGGAAGAACAACAGAGATGAATCCCCATTTAACCTTTGACTTCCCCTTGATTCAGCTGATAAAGTGTTGTCAGTTATTTGTACTTACAGAAGGTAGATGATGCATTATTTAATTTAAAAGAAAATATGAACATTTTGGGAAGTTTTAATTGTAGCTTATAACTGAACCAATTAAACACTTGCTAAATGACTACAACTACCACCAATGCCATTACCTATACACTACTTGCACAACAACCATCACTACCACCATCATCATGGTTGATGATTTCAACTTACGGCATCTAAAATGGAACAAAAGATGGCAAATACAGTCATTCCAGAAAGAATCTTAGGAAGAAGTCTAAATGAACAGTCACACACAAATGACCTCATGCAAATGTATGAGAGTTTTCCTTTAAACAGCAAATAGTAGAACCAACTAGAAAGGAGAACATCGTAGATCTTATTTTCACAAACAATGATGAACTCATTAGGGTTATAACGATTACCAATACATGTTACTCCTATCACAACCTAATAGAAGTTCAGACAAGCATGACCTGTGCAACCAGTCTCAATTTCAAGATGAGGAGAATTCAGTATATTCAATTTCAATAACAAACTGATTAATTGGGAACTAATAAACCAGGACAACGCAGAAATATGCTTGGAAGAACAGCTAGATAATGCAACTTTAACTAGTGTGTCGAGAACGTAGGCACAATAGTACAAGATATATGTGGAAATCACATACCATTAAAGAAAAAAAGAGAAAAAGAGGCAAATTGGAACGAGAACGACATTCCCTCTATATGCGAAGAAAATAAATCACAGAACATCTCAAATGTGCCACTCTATCCTAACAACGACTAGGTGGAGATAAGGAAATGCTCGAGCTTAAGGTGCAAGAATCATATATTTCAGGAGAGGCAAAAAGTACAAATGGCTATAAGTGCAATAGAGATGAATACAAAAATTCTTGTTCTCAAGTTCAAAATTTAGAATAAAATTTACATATAGCATTGGGACCTTGCACAAGTGTGATGGAACATTTACAAATAACAAAGAAATGAATGAAATACATAGGCTACAGAACGACTCACTATTCAATGAATCTCTGAACACATTGAAGATCGATGATCCAAATGAGTTCTTTATGCATATGACATCAGCATCGAACCATACATTAGATGACACCCTTTCCCCACTAAACATTGAAGTAGCCAGAGACAACATGCCCATGCACTCTGCACCAGGCCCAGACTCCTGGAATTCTACATTCATCAAGACGGGCACAACACCACATCACAGGCCCTAAGTATCTGTTGGAGAGGAAGCCTAGATACCGGTGTTATCCCTGACGTACTCAAAACAATGGAGATCGCGCCACATCAAAAAGGAAGTAGTAAATCATATACGAATAATTATAGACCAATGACCCTAACATCATATGTCATATAAATTTTTCAAAGAGTGCTAAGAAGTAAGATCACTAATCATATGGACTCGCAATATCTACAGAAACCTGGACCACTTGGTTTCAAAACAGGGTGCTCTTGCCTCTCACAATTGCTAGATCCCTTTGACATGGAAATAAATGGCACAAGAGGAAAGCACAATGCTGACTTATTATACACAGACTTTGTAAAAGCTTTCGACAAATGTGACCATGGTGTTATTGCACATAAAAGCATTCAAAAGTAATTACTAGCAAAGAAGGAAGACGGTTCCTTAACTTTCAAACAAAGAGAAATCAGAGTGCAATAGTTAACAAAGTAAAATCCGGATCATCCAGCGGGAAAAGCTGAGTCCCCACAAGGTACCCTGCTTGCTCCTGTATTTTTTTCTTCCTCTTATCAGACATATAAAAGGAGACAATCTATTGTGCTGTGTTATGATCTCAGCCTACAGGAGAAACGAGTCTCCCCCTTGAGAGTTATTCAACAAGCCTGACCTAACTAGAAAGTATAGGAAATATAGAGGCGATAACACAGATGGGGCCTCGTAGCCTGGTGGATAGCGCGCAGGATTCGTAGTTCTGTGGCGCGGGTTCGATTCCCGCACGAGGCAGAAACAAATGGGCAAAGTTTCTTTCACCCTAAGTGCCCCTGTTACCTAGCAGTAAATAGGTACCTGGGAGTTAGTCAGCTGTCACGGGCTGCTTCCTGGGGTGTGTGTGTGTGTGTGTGGTGTGTGAAAAAAAAAAAGTAGTTAGTAAACAGTTGATTGACAGTTGAGAGGCGGGCCGAAAGAGCAAAGCTCAACCCCCGCAAAAATACAACTAGTAAACACAGATGTAAAATAGTTTGTTGGATTCAATGAACAATTTGAGATTATACGCAGTAAATAAGGAAATAGATAAATTACTGGTTAGGAGATGTGGATATTTTGCTGGAGGCATGAGGCTCGCTTCTGGAGGGCTTTGACCTCACTTGACGCCAGACATCGCAGGGAGAAAGCCGCGCTCCGTTCGAGCTCCTGTCGGAAAGGAACCCCTAGTGATATATCTTCAAGAGAAGAGAAGTTTGCAGACGTGCCAGCTGTGGAATTGACCTGAGAACGTTGTGGTCTCAAGTCCTGGACGGCGAGGAGAGTATTAAGCTGCCCAGAGACATTTTCGTGGGCTGTGTGGAGCGCCCTGACCAGACGCCGTCAGAGGGATAGCGCCCTCGACTAGACAATCTGTGGATTGTCTTTGGGGAAGAAGTTGCTGAGAACTTCGAAGCCAGCACAGAGGGAGTAGTTGATGAGACTCCAAGGTAGTGGAGCTGAGGACCTCGAGCTGTGAGGAGAAGCAGTGAAGAGGAGTGTCACGTGCTTCTGTAGAGGTGGTGAAGCACCATAGTTGCTCGAGGGAACTTCATGGTGTAGCAGCCAGGAGAGCTGTGGAGGATCCTAGTAGAGGAAGTGAAGCACCATAGTTGCCCAAGGAAAACTTCATGGTGTAGCAGCCCGGAGGAGCTGCAGAGGATCCTGGTAGTTAAGCCCGGAAGAACCTGAAGATATCAGGGGAGAGAATTTCCAGATGTGGAAGGGAGGTTCTAAATGATTACTTGTAGGGAGGTAATTGAATGTTTGGTTGTCATTAGCGTGCAAAACGCGGTGAGAAGTGGGTGATTGTTTGCATTGTTATGTCAAGGAGTGTTTTATACTGAAGTTAAGAGTTACAATCGTAGGCTGGATTATCTACAGGTTTATGTGTTCTAGGACTGATAGGGTGATCGATTGATCATTGTTGTGTATCAAGGAACATTTATACTGATATATGTTATTGCATTCACGTGCTGATTTTCCTTGTACACGTTGTATATATATATATATATATATATATATATATATATATATATATATATATATATATATATATATATATATATATATATTCTCTTGCTGATAGTGCAACATTGTAATATAAGACTTTTCCTACTTGAGGAGGTTGGTAATATTAGTGGTGAATCAGGAGATAGGATACCACTTGATAAGCTGATGATAGTTCTGATGGTGTTGGAGTGCAACCTGATTGTAATAGTATAGAGTATAGGAGTCATTATTATTATATGTGTATATGTATTGTGTATGTGCTCTGTCCAGTAAATGTATTCAAATTTGCTGGTATTTGACCTTGTCCTAGTGAGGCTTCCTATGAAATAGTAGAGAAGGAGAGAGAGAGAGAAAGAACCAAGAACCACCGCTGTGGACAGGGTAGGACGGAAAACTAATAAGTCAAAGGGGGATTGAGGAGATCATATCACATAAGGAGAGAGTGGGGGAGTCACAGCAGCTGGAGTGGGTGTGTGCACGTGACATCGAGGCTAAATGTTGGAGCCGCATCCCCTAAACATGTGACGTTGAGCCCCTCTCCAAGAGCTAGAAACGCCTAGTGTGATCTCCTAGTGAAATATAAGCACTCTACAGAGTTGTGGGTTGGGTTGTCCTTAAAGAAGGAACAGCAAGGATCAACACCACCAACACACACTATAATAGCTGTGTCATCCTTTGCATATGGCTCTGGGATTTGGTAAGAGTAGACAATATAGAGGACACAGAAAACCTCCAGTCTGATGTTCAAGTCATTCAAAATGCCACAGATAATATGTTTAATGCAACTCATGCGCTGTGGAAGAAAAGAAAATATAAAAACGGAAACTATATATAAATCACTGTTAAGGTGCCAGGTGGCGGTGCACCGAAACTTCCTCAAACAATCAATTTTTGTTGTGAATAATCTTCATGGTAAATTCTCCAACGATTTCTAATAGATCAACATCAAACCATGAAAAGAAAAAAGTTAAAAAAAATTGAAAAAATCACAATTTCAAATTAGTGATAAAAATCTTAAAATGTCACTAATCTGGGGGAATTCTGGCTCCAGTATAATACTAATAAAATGTATACTTTTAAAATGCAAAATAATGATTAATTCTAAGATAGCTCGAAGGACCAGTGTGAGAGTTTTTGAAGTTGGAATAAAATGAAATTGGTATAAGGAATTGAGCTCGGAAAATTTCTAAGAATTTTCTTTATTCCTGTCATGATATTCAATTAGGTCGCCTGAGGAAAGACTTGCTTAGCTAACACACCAGTGTAGTAAGCAGCTCATTCCTCACTTTGGGACCATATATGAACAATTGACTAGGCGCGAGCAAACTCCGAGACCCCAATGAAAATTGAAATCCCCTACACTAAGCCGACGACCTTCGGCATTCGCTGAAGCGAATCTAGCGAGTAGGTCAAGGGCTCTCACAACAATAATTTATTGTTGTGTGGTGCCGTATATTTGGTCCAAAGCTCAGAATCAGTCTCAATTTTATTAGTCGAGTGTGAAGAACATTTGCATAACAATAATAATGTGTGGGGTGTAACGAAAAGACAGTGTTAAACATAACAACTTAGTTTATTCAATAAAGTACTAACTACTAGAACAAAACAAAAAGAAATGTCAATGACGTTACTCGAAATCCTTCCCGTGACACTGTCAATGACAGCTAGACACCAGCCCCTCGGACTGCATAATGAACTAACTCGAACATAAGCGTGAACACAGAGGAATCAACAAGAAACAAGAACTAACAGATCTATAATCACAATTACAACAAATGACACAGTAGGTTCTGAAACACGTCTCCAGTAACCTCCTAACTGTTCTACGCCTCAGTGCAGTCTACACCTGCAATAGCGGTTGCAATGCAATCAAATCAGTAGTCTTTCAATGACAACAATAACTAATGGGTTCACTGGCAACTCCAGCACCCTTCCTCAAATTAATCCTTACGTTAATAACAAAATAGCATTTACGTTAATAACAAAATAGCATTTACGTTAATAACAAGGTAACATTTACGTTACATTAATAACACTTACAACTGTCACACTAGTAACGCGGAAATTACACAACACTCTACCCGTCGAGCATTCAGTGAGAAAATCCCATTAATCCCTGTACTACCAGACAGCTGATTAATCTCTTTACTAGTTATGTTAATCGGTTACTAATCACTCAGCGATGGTAAACTCTGATTTACAATGTCCAAAGTGCTAAGAGAACGGTAATCACTCGTGATTACCTTTAGAGTAATTAATTACTATCCTCAAGATCAATAATTAAACAATTAAAATACGCAACCTTTCACACTGGCTCAGCAATTTACATTAAGGTATGAATTCCGTCTGAGCCTTCCATGCTCAGACCAATTCAGGTGGCTGATAACAGTAATTAGCACCACGTTTACGTTGTTCTAAAATGACGTTACTCCTCCCACGAGTCAATCAAGTGCCAGTACTTCCGGGCAGATAAATAACGACGTTATGTTAATGAAACAATGTAGCCTTCATGTGAGTCGATCAAACAAGGATCGAGGTTAATTACTTTGAATTCCTGAAACACGCCAATTACCCGGCCCACTGACCGTTAATTACAACAGACAATACTCTAATTCTTATCTGGCTGATGGCTAGGCTCCTTGAGACTACCGTAGCTGCTTGCAGGAAAGTAAATTAACCCAAACGTATTCTACGTTACTCAAATTGTCAAAGAACAAATTCTCTTAAAGCAATGGTCGTTCCCTTGGTTACGTTATATTAATTGTCTCGCAATCACCTCACTGAATACTGAATACTTCGATGTCCTACCAGATAACAGGAGAATATATGTGTACCCAAGTACTCGTCTACAGCCGAGTTCACCCACGACAATGACAAATCACAGTGATTTACGTTACAATCCGGTTGCTATGACAATACTGCAGAGCCTAGTAAAATAACATACAGGACATGAGCCCTCTAGAGCACTGCCCCACAATGGCTTTACTGAACTGCAATCACATACGGTGATTGCTCAACTCTAGCAACAATCACCATCAAATAACAACCCCTTTGCAATAACACACACGGCAAGTACTCTAATTTCCAAATATTAGAATACTGCACACACTTACTTACTGTTGCAAATGACCCCAGTGCTCTCTATAACCCCTAGAACATAGGTCAACATATTGCACTCACCACACAGTAAATAACACAATAACACTGGGCACCGTGACACTACGATATATATATATATATATATATATATATATATATATATATATATATATATATATATATATATATATATATATATATTTTATTAAATATGACCGAAAAAGTAAGATTAATAATTCTAACACGAATTTTCTCAATCTTTCGTACATTATGCTTCACTGTTGGAGGTAAATCAAAAATCACTTCTCCAAAATTCATTTTTATTTCTAGTCTGACGCGACACGGGCGCGTTTCGTAAAACTTATTACATTTTCAAAGACTTCACAAATACACAACTGATTAGAACTTGCGTTTCCCTGATTTTATATCTACATTTGAGTGAGGTGGGAAGGGTGATGTGGCATTACATTTGAGTGAGGTGGGAAGGATGATGTGGCATTAGAGGATATTAATAGGGTATTAAAAGTATCAACACACGACAGAACACGAAACAATGGATATTGAATAGAAGTGTTTGTAGAAAGCCTATTGGTCCATATTTCTTGATGCTTCTATATTGGAGCGGAGTCTTGAGGTGGGTAGAATATAGTTGTGCAATAATTGGCTGTTGATTGCTGGTGTTGACTTCTTGATGTGTAGTGCCTCGCAAACGTCAAGCCGCCTGCTATCGCTGTATCTATCGATGATTTCTGTGTTGTTTACTAGGATTTCTCTGGCGATGGTTTGGTTATGGGAAGAGATTATATGTTCCTTAATGGAGCCCTGTTGTTTATGCATCGTTAAACGCCTAGAAAGAGATGTTGTTGTCTTGCCTATTTTTCGGTCATATTTAATAAAATATGTCTACAGGAAAGACTGCTACCAAAATATACTAATATATATATATATATATATATATATATATATATATATATATATATATATATATATATATATATATATATATATATATAATTACTGCTGACACATGTAGCCTACAGCTATCAAACGTTATTGGGAACACTTAGGAGATCTCGCACTCCTTAAATCACATGGGTGAGTGATTTATCGGTCACGCATGCCGATAAACACTCTCGAGAGTTACGTTACTCGACAGAGCGATGGTGGTGTCTCCAGCCAGCCTCGTCACTCACCAAATTCTACCAAAATTACGTTAATACTGCAACCACAATACATATATATATATAAATCACACTTGTCACGGCCCTAGGAAAAATACAAGAAATTTAGACTACACTGTGGTACACTCCACAATAATCATTGCCAGGAATCACTGGCGTTACACATACCTGAGCGCTCAGTGTTGGAATTCCGCACCTGCAAGACCACACATGGAAATTATATCACTCTGTCCCACGGACGATCAAAAATGATTAATTACCACAATGGAATAATATAATTATTACCTGGACATCCTCTCAGCCCTTGGCTAATCTATGTATACTCTGTTCCCGTGTGTACCCACACACACACACACACACTGTACGTCTGTGTACACAAGACGTAAGTCCCTCTGGACTGACAAGATGACAACAAGGGTGATTATCTCCTCGCCCACACTTCACTCCACCTCCACAGGTGCTGCGTGACAATGTGACGGAACACTTGACCTCGAATTCAAGCTTTTAGAGACTAACTGATCACCAGAAATACACACATAGGTACTTACTCATTCACACTGCCGGCTTACACACCATTCCCATACATCAGGCACCCCGCTATGGGTGGCTGGCTCGCTCAGGGCAGCGGTAGGCAGCGGTAGTACCTTACGTGGTACTTTTTTTGTACAATTGGCGCACACTCGAACCCCTCCCACTCACAACACGGCTCGGTTCGCACCCTCGACCCACCGGTGAAGTGAAGCGTTCGTACACAGGTGACGCGCACAACGATAGCGTCTCACACAAACATGGGAAATCTGCCTGACACGAATTTCCCTGTTCCCATCGACTGCTACAGAGCACTAGCAAGTCTAATCATCACTGGTATGGGATCTACAAGTCCGTTACTCCTTGTATGCACATTACCCCACGATCCCAGATCACTGTACCTCTACCCACTGTACACAATGTCTCTCTCCCCTCCAAGCGACGACTTCGGCCGGATTCTGTGACGACCGCTGTCGTTGGTGAAGCAGTTGAGTAGTCCAGCCACCACGACGCCCTATACTTCAATTTGGCCGAATTGAGTACAGAGAAGCGTCTTGACAGAGTGGCAGCTGGGTTCAGAATGATGCTTACACCGACGATTCCTGAGTCCTCCTCGAAATAACCAATGAGAGGAAGGCATACAGCGGCCTACCCCTCTCATCCAATCAGCGACGGTGTAGCATAGCCCCTAGGGCAGCTCCAAGATGGCCGACCAACATGGCGGCTCAAGATGTTTACTAAGATGGCGGCTGTTTCCATGACGACGACTCGAGCGCGGGAGGCCCACAGCTCACCCACGCCTGCGGCCTAGCTGTTCCCGCGCAAAGTGGAATCTCGGTCCATGCCATACAATAAGATGATGCTATCGGCTCTGGCACTGTCCACAGATGTGTTACCCCGGCCAGGGTAACATTTCTGGACTGCTGATGACTGGGGCTCTCACATGAGCCCAAACACTAGATGTTTCGGTTGCTGGTTACCAAACTTAAATCCGCCCACTTAACAAGTGCACTTAACAAGTGTACTGGCTCCCACAGGCATAAGAGCACTATTGTAAGTAAGCTGGTGAACCATCTCCTCACAACCAGAATGAGTAATGAAATGAGAAAATCAGTGATCTATGATTATATGTGAATAAATTCTATTAAGCAATGACTGTAAATTGTATAATTCTAGAGCCAGCCTCCCATTACACATATTGGGGGTGGGGGGATTCTATAAGATTAATCTATGTGTAACATATATTATGCAATAATAATAATAAGTATAATATGCAAACACATAGATAATGAGTAAAATATGTAATGCAAGAAATACTACTGCAATGTAAAGATTAATATGCATAAAGGGCAGTATCAGATATATATATATATATATATATATATATATATATATATATATATATATATATATATATATATATATATATATATATATGTATATATATATATATATATATATATATATATATATATATATATATATATATATATATATATATATATATATATATATATATATGGACTCTGAATAATTAAGAACTATCTACAATGAAAACTGATTAAATCTTAGCTGTGACAGAGGGACGTAGATGCAGTCCACTGTACGCCAGTCTGGAAACAGTTTGAGATAGTGATACTTGGAGCACGTGAGGGTATGGCGGCCACACGCTTCCTCAAGGGTGTTGCACCATGCTGCAATAATGATAACTTCGTAATTTCCACCCCAAACTAGTATTCACACACATATAAGGTAATATCTAAATATTTGGAGGGAAAGGAGTTGCACTCACGTGGGAATATTTGGTACGCCCGCAGCGTCACGACATGGCTACCTATATTAGTTATTATTGTGAGCTCATCAATAATACTTGAAGGTAAAAATGCCTGCCGAACTGGTGTCCATGATTCTGGTAAGCTACGTCCTCAATCCAGCATCTAGGGATGTAAGGATGCCGTCAGGATGGTAAGATTTGTTGGACCGCTTCGGAGCACCATCACGCTTGTTGATCGAATATGGCGAGAGTCCTCTCTCCTCCTTCCCGAAAGTCGCGCATGTGCAATAGCTCACCGTGAGGATTCGAGCATAAATTATATTTATTTATTAAAGCTAAATAGGGAAGGGGATGTTTATGAACACTCTTTATATTTTATGTGGTGATGTTTAATTCTCACAGTGCAAGTCAGTGAATGTATACTGAAATAATAAAACAATACTTGCTTGGTGGTGGAAATGATGTTAGATTATGATATGATTTACTGGAACAGCGATTAAGCTGGGTACAAGAATTCCAGTAAACTGTTGTATACTAAAAGTAAACCTATTACTAAATAATTATTCCTAATAAAGGAATTTAACTGGTTGTACTTGTGGTAGATCTACAGGCATGTGGAAATTTTATCCTCCGTATGTGGCTGACGCAACACTACACAATTCTAGGAGAAATTACATGATGTTCCACAACCTAATACAGTAAATTCTACAATACTAAACTACGTATTAGTAGTGTTAGTTATTTATTACGCTTAATACAGAAAATACATCCTGTTGTATTAAGGATTAGTAAATGAATATTAGATGTGTATGAAGCCTAATACATGAAATACATCCTGTTGTATTAGGGATGAGAATAACTGTTGGAAATTTCCAACATAATTCCGGGGCGGGAAATTACAGGTCGTAGTTCAATGTTAAGTACTAACGTACCTATTCCCTTTCCCTGAAATTACATTCTTATATGTTAGTAGGTTAGTATGTACATAACGAATGTCCCGGATCTGTGTGACAGGTATGATCTGTTATCACGGGTACATCTATGTAATGATTAATTATTCTATATGTCTCTTTGAGATCAAGGAGACGCTGAATCTACAGTGAAATAAGTGTCTAGGGTCGCAGTGACATGTAACTAGATGAGTTACTGGACACTAACTGATCACTGCAGACTCACAAATCACCTCAACATCAAATGAGAAATTCTAAGTGTTTATACAAGATTAAATTTAGCCTAAGGTGTAGTTCTTGCTGCACAAAGTAATTTAGGCTATGTAATAATAATAACTAAATTCCTAACCTAGCTAAATTCTGGATAAAATAGAGAACTGAGTATATGAGCATCAGTCTCTATAAATGTAGTCATTGGTATGCTATAGTGAGTACAGATTTAACTTGCACTCAGCTCTAACTAATGTCCCTAATCTACCTAAGTTGAGGGTAAATGCGAATAATATACATTAGGCTACAGTGCTATAACTTCTCTGGAAGTATAACTAAACACATATAGGAACCTAAAGATTCTAAATGAGTAATAAACCTATTAGGTTTATATACATTAAGTTACAGTACTATAACTCTCTGGAGCTATAATTATGTACATGATAACTTGTATGAAGACTGAATGTGGTCAATTATTACTGTCGAGAATAGTTCTGGGTCTACAGTGGGTCAATGACATGTGTCGCTGTGACGTGAACCGGTTTAGGCTACTAGTCACTGATTTATTCACTGAGATCCATAGAAACTAACTCGGCTAGTACTAATTGCCCCAGGTTCAATCTGAAAAAAAGATAAGATGAGTTTATTCTATTATGAGAAGCAATTTGTTTCACTACTAATAGTCTTCTGGTGAATGTTCACTTACAGGCTGTTGCAAAGTTAAATTTTGCTTGTGCTAAGATACTTCTCCAAACTGTCTCTAAGAGGCTTGTGGGCAGAGACAAGAAAGTAGAAGGAGCTCAAACAAAACTGATACAATCCCTGCAGGTGTATCATATTAAATGGATTACTAAATCCTAGTCCAGACGACTTGATATAAATGTAGTCTTCTCTGGAAGACTTACCTAAGATACTATAAATGCTGTCTTCTCTAGAAGACTTACCTAAGATATGATAAAGGCGATAGATGTTATGAAATGCTATGAAGACTGAATGTGGTCAATTATTACTGTCGAGAATAGTTCTGGATCTACAATGGGGTCAATGACATGTGTCACTATGACATGAACCGGTTTAGGCTACTAGTCACTGTTTTATCCACTGAGGTCCATAGAAACTAACTCGGCTAGTACTAATTTTACTAAGACTCAATCTGGAATTAATGTTGGTTGACAGCTGGCATAGGCTTCCTCAGGTTTAAGACTCTATCTGTAAGTAAGTAGCCCCAGGTTGAATTCAACAAGTTCATTCCATGTTGGCTTGTAGTTCCAGTAATAATAATGGTCTGCCCCTACTAATAGATCTACATTGGTGAGGTGGTCAGACGTTATCTTGGAGTCAGCCAACTTGATTCTATTTTTCTGTAAAAATTTGGCTGTGTCTTGTTACCTATCGTTCGTTACGGCTCGTGACCCTACAGCAGCCAAGCTTTAATTACGTCTAGGGATACCACTGCTGCTCTCTAAAGCGGGTCACCAGTATAACCCCGTGAATGATAACAGGCTAAGACTTAAAGGTATTTCTCCCTTAGGACTGAAAAATTATACATATAACTTATAATATATATATTCAAACAGTATAATATAAAAACACAGATGGTAAAGTGAACTTATACAACAAACCAAAAGTATTGTCATCTCACTTAATATAACATAATATAATATGGCACAACATGAATGTTACAGACTTAACTCTAAAAAAGGTGTGATCTCCCTTGGCCCGTATCAGCTACTGAACTCTCGCTCTGTCGCTACCCAAATCCTCACCTCCTCTGCCTTATCCAGGATGAGGGATGGAAACTAAGGACTTTTTAATATTTAAAACTAATTGAACAACCACTTGTTCTCAAAACACATAAGACTGCAAATTACATATAATAGTTACTTACAAAATATATAAGTACAATGCCACCGGCTTAATTGCAGAAAATAAACATTTACCTAAACTAAATAAAAGTGACATCTGGAACTCCCAACTGAACAGGTCCAGCTTCCCGAATTTAACAGGTATTAGACGTGTGCAAAGCAACCGCGCTCCTGTCTCCACTGACGCTGCCACACCACACGATAATTTACAAAAACACAATGTGTGTACATATACAGGCAATGATATAATGGAACAAAACAAGTTATTTTAAATTTATATACGTATTCTGCTAGGAGTACGTAACACTTCCACCTCCAAGAAAAAAAATGCAATAGATTGAAGATCAATGGCATTTTTTCAAAGTAAAAGGTATGACACTTGAGATTTATGGTATTAATTACACCAAACATGTAAAAGTAATTAGAACACATTTCTGGACAAAAATGAAAACACTCCAAATATAGTCTTACAGGAAACTCAGAAATTTCAGTCTTATGACTATGTTCTACATATGTGTCACTGGAGTATGCAAATTTATCTCTCCAAGGTACTGTCTCATTTATTTCACTTTGTTTCAGATCATATTTCACACTCCTATCTACAACAGTATCATTAGTAGCATGAATAGAATTGTCAATAAAGGTAGCTGCTTTCACACAGTTATCATGGCAATTTAGCTTTTCATATGTTTCTACTATTTCTCCAAGATCAGTTCCGTATTTCCATCTGATCCCTTTTCCACATGGTGAATTTTTCCAAGACAGACTCCATTTTCCATTTCTCCCTTTTTCTGGAGCTGAACTGCTAAATTGAAGCTGACTGGATGTTGAGTAGATTTGGGACTTCTCCTGGGTATGCTCTGACACAGACATCTGCTCTTCATCACTCTTGATCCTCTGTGGAACACATACTCTCGCCCAATGGATACTAAAATTAGAGAAATTAGCATTAAACCTCACAATTATGTATAAAACTTTCCCATTCATAGAACCTTCCGAAACACAAGACACCGACTTAGCAAACCTTTGACCTTCAAACCAAGAAATACAACCCAAGATAAGTGCAAAGACTACCTGATTGAACTGACTCAGATGATCCATAAGGAACACAGAAATCAATTGCCTCATAACTCTGTCATAACAATCAGTGAAAGAAAACAGGCATATGCCTAGGCACCATATCTCAATCAGAACTCCGAAGACAAGTTCACACCCCCTGATGGTGAACTTGAACACAACACACACTTTCATCAACCGTCTAGGTTGATGACTAAATAATGACCAAAAGACTAAATAAAACATGCCGAAAACTTTACAACCCTCACCATCACTTCCCAAGTGATTTACGTCTGATGACAACCAATCAACCAAGAGGTTTAAGGGTCTTAACATCTTGAAGATGAACAGCAGATTACCTGGGAAACACCCAAGGATAATCTGTAACCCTACACAATGATTAACTCTAGGTAGGATAACCTTATCCCCCAACTTGAAATACACACCTGGAGCCTCAAACATCTGCTCCCCAGTATGATTTAATCCTTTACCCACAATATGACTCTGAAAGTCAACACCACACTTGAGTGGAACATACACTTTTATTACTCGTGCATCAAAATTAACTGGATCTGAATATAGAGACACTGCTCTAGCATAACTCACCACTTCCTCAGAACTACTGGTTGCACAACCTACTTGAGTAAACTCTCTCTGCTCAACCACAAGGCTTGACAAAGATGTCCCACAGTCCATTACTTCACAAGAAAATGGCTCCTGCAGAATAAAAGTAGATTTCAACATCCTACACACACTCTGACTCAATATACACAATGAGAAATACTTACTCCACATGGAATAATAATCACAACTCCGCAACTAAGATCCAAATGCTACTTTACCACTCTCAATTGTTTTACCAAAATTTCCTCCCATGACTTCTGGAGCTGCTTGGAGTACTGTCTGCTCACAATCAATAATATCACTACCAAGCTGGGTCACATCCTCACAGACAACTGAAGAGGGAGGCTCAATGGGTCTCCATCTACTCAACAGAAGCTGATCCTCTGGCTGCTCTCCCACACTCTCCAGAACTGGATCTACAGTACAGACTGTCTCCTGGCATCTCTCTGAAATCTTAGGGTCAGTTCTACTCAAAGCACTTAAATGAAGGGAATCTGAAGCGAGCGGGCAAGTAACAGGTAGTTTGACCTCCTCCCCTATTATATCACCTTGACTAGGGTGAGGCGGGGCCTCTACAACGGACTTACTCTCGACAACTGATTCGAAACTTGGAGTGAGCGGGAATACTTCTGCCAACCCGACATCTTGTCCTAAACCATTCACTTGGCTGGAATACAGAGTCGTGGCTTTTAAGTTTCTCTCAACTCCTGGCACAACGTTCGTAGTGAGCGGGCAAGACAATGGTACATGGACATCCTTTCCCAATTTATTGGAATAAAGCAGAGTCATAGTATCAGGCTTACTCTCAACAACTAAATCGGCCACACAGGAATCTGGAACAACCACATCCCACTTCTCCACTGAAAGGGTACTGGTTTCTGGAACAAATGCTTGAGTAACAACATCAGAACTGACAACTGGATTTATATTAGTACTGACATCAGCACAGGTAGAATGGACAAAACCATCTTCTACAACAGGTTCATTCATAGAACTAACTTCAGCACAGGCAGAATAAACATGGTCCGCAACTGGCTGTTTACACAAACGGGGATCAATCTCACCCACAACATGATTTATGGCCACATCATTACCCAATATAACATCCACACCTGGGATGGGCAACTGTGTACTAACACCCACAGTGCATAAACTTGGTGTAATGGTGGATCTGAAATTAATGTCTATTAGAGGTACAGTTTTACATCCTGCAACACTCTGAAGAACAACAAACTTTCCAGTCTCTCTCTGTTCAACATCAGAAAGAATACTGGATGAAATTATGGATTGGGAAGCACCTGTATCACGAAGAATAACCACTGACTTCCACTTCCCATTAATACACAAAACTTCACCTGAAGACATATATGGTGAATACTGTTTCACCCAATTGGGGTTTACAGTTACATGTTTATTAGTAAGTTTATTTTGCACACCTCTGCAATAAATGAGACCAGTTGGTCGTAACTCAGGGTGCAATATAAAACATGAATTAATTCCATGGCCTTTTCTCTTACAATGGGAACAGGACCTTACAGTGGACACACTGGTAGAACCAACTGTAGGTTTAGAAATAACCTTATTATTATTTGACATTCCTGACAAGGAAGTAGCAGGGTTAGGTTTTGTAAGAGAAGAGCTCATGGGAGTAACTGGAGCACTAGGACGGGATGGATTCTGATAAGGAGTTCGGTGAGCATTATAATTTACTCTACGACTAGACTTAGGTGAAGTGGCCGTAAACTGGGCCTTAGTCAACAACTCATGCTCATCCGCGAGCTTTGACAGCTCATAAATGTCTGTTACATTCTTTTGTTCTGCCATAAAAGTAGACAACTGGTCTGGGAGACATGACAATACTTCTTCCATTATAAGAAGATTCTTTAGAGCATCAATGTCAGTGACTGAAAGTGACTTTAACCATCTGTTGCAAAAATTCGTCTTCTGACGAGTAAAATCTGCTATTGTCTGATCACTTATCCTCCTTAGGTTCCTAAACTTTTGCCTGTGTGCCTCTGGATTTATTTGATATGCATTTAAGATGCTTTTCTTTACAAATTCGTAATCAAAGCTATGAGCGTCAGGTAGGGATGTGAAAACCTCCTGACTACGCCCCTTAAATTGAGACTGCATAATGGCTACCCACTGATCCCTTGGCCAGTTCATACTGATGGCAATTTTATAAAAATGGGCAAAGAAAACCTCAGGATCCTCCTCATTGAACTTGGGTAACTCTATATACTTATTCATCCTTATGGGATTATTATCACTATTTATTGAAACATTACTAGTATTTCCATGCCCAGCTGCCATACGCTGTGATTCAAGCCTGAAGTTAGTGTCAGCCATTTGTTGTTGAATCTCTAATTGTTGCTTTTTTGTGGCTTCTATTTGCAACTGTGCCTCAATTTCTAAACGTCTAGTCTCAAGCTCCCTCTGCTGAGCTTCAGCCTCTAATATTTGCTGTTGCTGTTGAGCTTCAATCTCTAATACTTTCTGTTCTTTTTGAGCTTCAAACTCTCTTTGACGAGCTTCAGCCTCTAATATTTTCTGTTCTTTTTGAGCTTCAAGCTTAGCATTGGCTATTTGCGCTTCTAACTCAAGACGCTTTAACGTCATCTGATCACTCGACTCCTCTCTTAACTCTTCTAGAATTTCTTCCTCTAACTCTCCATTCTCAACAAAATGTGTCACAATGACTTTCAATATTTGGGCTTTAACCATTCTATTGTTGGCGGTCAAATCCAACTGATTTGCCATTTGTATTAACTCAGTCTTTTTCAGGCTCTGAATCCCTTCAAAGTCTGGGTGAGCCACCAACGCTGCAACTTTCTCCTCCATCGTTACTAACACTTGGCACTTGATTCACAACAATAATTAAAACAATGGCACTGCACTACACTTCACTGTAAAATTGTCACCACACTGAAAATTCGCTTGGCCTCACTGCACAAACAAAATATATAGGATGACTTACCTCAAAATCGTGAAACGTTGTTACTTGACACACAGGAAAGCTTGCTTGGCACCTGGAATAGTTCTTATAAAACACACAGACACTTAACACACTGGTACCTAGGAAGGCAAGGTTAGATTAGCATAATTAAGGTTAAGTGGGAACAATATTTCCCGGCACAGGCCCCCATAACTCTTGTTACCTATCGTTCGTTACGGCTCGTGACCCTACCGCAGCCAAGCTTTAATTACGTCTAGGGATACCACTGCTGCTCTCTAAAGCGGGTCACCAGTATAACCCCGTGAATGATAACAGGCTAAGACTTAAAGGTATTTCTCCCTTAGGACTGAAAAATTATACATATAACTTATAATATATATATATTCAAACAGTATAATATAAAAACACAGATGGTAAAGTTAACTTATACAACAAACCAAAAGTATTGTCATCTCACTTAATGTAACATAATATAATATGGCACAACATGAATGTTACAGACTTAACTCTAAAAAAGGTGTGATCTCCCTTGGCCCGTATCAGCTACTGAACTCTCGCTCTGTCGCTACCCAAATCCTCACCTCCTCTGCCTCATCCAGGATGAGGGATGGAAACTAA
This sequence comes from Procambarus clarkii, assembly GCF_040958095.1. Lineage (NCBI taxonomy): Eukaryota > Metazoa > Arthropoda > Malacostraca > Decapoda > Cambaridae > Procambarus > Procambarus clarkii. The sequence goes on from NC_091238.1 coordinate 21,577,539, forward strand.
GGACTTTTTAATATTTAAAACTAATTGAACAACCACTTGTTCTCAAAACACATAAGACTGCAAATTACATATAATAGTTACTTACAAAATATATAAGTACAATGCCACCGGCTTAATTGCAGAAAATAAACAATTACCTAAACTAAATAAAAGTGACATCTGGAACTCCCAACTGAACAGGTCCAGCTTCCCGAATTTAACAGGTATTAGACGTGTGCAAAGCAACCGCGCTCCTGTCTCCACTGACGCTGCCACACCACACGATAATTTACAAAAACACAATGTGTGTACATATACAGGCAATGATATAATGGAACAAAACAAGTTATTTTAAATTTATATACGTATTCTGCTAGGAATACGTAACATGTCTCTTAGACCTTTGACATTCATGTCAAGAGGGATGTGATTAACTACTATGGCCTTAATAGGTCGGACATAACCGCCTAGGCGTATTAGTGGTTGAACTACTTCAAATTCTTGAGGTCCAGTATCTGCTAGGAATCCTGATATGTTCAATGTCACATTACACAAGGGTTTAAGTTTCAGCTTGTTCAGTGATGAACATTCTCTGGGATCCTTGGTCGAATAGACCTCTTGTAGTGATTCTAGAATGCTTACTATTTAATTGTAGCTGTGCAGTAGGTAATACGGCATTATTACGAGACTTGGTGTTAGGCACCTTAACCTCTTGTCGCATCTTACAACACTGCACAATGGTGGAAGTATCCTGTTCCCCCTGGAGTTTTGGTGATTTAGGCCTATCAACTCCACACAATGCTGAATGATGTTGATCCTGGTGGCACCTGTTACATGTGTGTAATGGGGTGGTGAATGTATTAGGATCGTGTTGCAAGAAGCACCTGGTGCACTTGTGTAATTCCGTGAGGCGTTTTATCCTAGAAACGCGATCAGGAAAGTTTTGACACTGATAAATAGTATGACTCTCTTGGCAAAAGAGACAGCATCTCCTTCCTGTAGTAGATGTAGGGGTCACTAACTTGGGTGACTTATGGGCTACAGGTTTAGAAGGGCTGATAGTGTAGGTACCTATTGTAGTATTCTTCCATCTGTGAGGGAATCTAGATTCCCTCAGCTAGTTTTCCTAGTTTCTGGATTAGGCTAGTCACTCTAGAAACTGAAGCTTTCAAAATAACATATACTTGTTGGGTGTTGAATGAAAGCTTATGTTATGGACTATCATTTGGGAGTGGTTAGAAGTCTGTGATTGTTCTGTAGAGAGAATTACAAAAATTTTCCTGTTTATATGAAATAGGACGAGGTGGATACTTGACTAAAACCGTTAGAGGTGGGGGGGGGGAGAGTGGGGCGAACGTTGCCCCCCCCCCCCAACATGGGAGACATCACGCCACTGTCTTTTAGGCCTCCCCCTCCTTGTGACGTCGTGGGATGCTCGAGGGTGAGTGAGCCTGTGATTGGTTTAGGCATGTGTGCTCCAAGCCGAGTTTTGGCGCGAAGAGCTGTGATTGGGAGCGGCACGAGGGAGCCGTGCCGGCTCCAGGCTGATTGGTCAAGACAAAGTAGGGAGGAGGTATGGGCATTTGAGTTTCCCTGCCCGCCATAGAGTCAGTTTGAATTGGGCGGCAAGCAGAGGAAGAAGTGACTGGTGGAGGTGGCAGGCCGGCCACCTCCACCTCGTTAATCGCTTCTGTTGTCCAAATTACTCAGCGAGCATGGCACTCCTGCCATCAGGGGTTGTGTCTAGGCCCAAATTTGCGTGAAATTGGGGCCGATGTGATAAACTAAGAGACAGTTCCAGTGTTAACCCATGAGGCAGATGGCAGAGCCTCATGGTGTATCAGATTGATCCCTCATCCCTCGGGTCTGAGCATCCTGTCTAGTGGCAATGGACAATTGGTGTTGGGCAGTGTAAGTGAGTGTGATATTACAGGCCCCTGTTGGATTTTTGAATTCCGCCAGGCTGTGTCAGTGTGGGGACGCCGCCGGCCATTGTCACCCCAGTGTAGAGCAAGGCAGGCTCTGGTTTGATGGGGTTGTTAGTGATTCCCCATCCGCGTGGGTACTCCTGTGGGCGGCAGCCTGCCATCCCGAGGCACCCATGTGCGCGGCCACCCGTGCGGCCAAACCCCACCCCACCCCGCGCACCAGCTCAGCCGGGTGGGGTGCTATGACGTCATGCGCTACCCGTGGCCACCCTCAGGCCACCCAGCCGCTCGGCTCGGCCCGCGTGCCAGCTACTACCACACCCCCCCCCACTCAGCTCGGGAGGAGCACTGTGGGCCACGCGGTGGCCACATGCCTTGGCCACTTTCCCGGGACAGCCTAGGGCCACATCTTGTCGACGCATGAGGAGCAAGCAAGCTAAGTGTTGACAGCTAGTGTGGTAGTGACCTGGGAAATGAGAAAGACGTGAGTACTATTATCATTGTGTACAGTGTGATGAGTACCGGCCGGTGGAAATTCCCGGTAAGAGTTGTCTCAGAGCCTCGCCAGGCTAGAGAAGCAGCTGAGTGACAGCTGTCAGTAGCGTCCAGGTGATTGGTAGGGTGGTACCTGGAGATAGATGTTATACACGGGACCACACTGTAGTATCATAGTGTATATATATATATATATATATATATATATATATATATATATATATATATATATATATATATATATATATATATATATATATATATAACAGAGGAAAAATGAAACAGGAATTTCCATAAGTACTTTCGTATATTAAATACATCTTCAGAAGGTCCTTCAGAAGGTGACCTTCTGAAGATGTATTTAATATACGAAAGTACTTAAGGAAATTCCTGTTTCATTTTTCCTCCGTGGTCTGACATTGTCACATTCTTAATCACGTGTTTATTTTCGTGATATACACACATATATATATAAATATATATATAGATTGACTAGAGTATGTAACCGGTCAGTGTAGAGATTTACCATATAAGTGATCCAGCCTGTCGATTCTATATAATCGTTCAGACTGGATTAATGCCATAGAGTACCAGCATGTAAAATTATAATCATTAGAGGTAGGCAGGCCAGGTTGCAGGGATGTCAGTGGGTACCCCTGAGGTCTGTGTAGTTACAGTTACATTTACCTGATGATATAATTTTCATTGATTATGTGAATGCCATTTCTATGTGTTCATTTGCATGCTTTATGTACTGTGTTGTGTGGTGAGTCAGTAGATGTGATTGCTGACTGATGGCTTAATGATGTCATTAGCATGTGGGGTATGCTGACGGCATCATTATGTTGCAGGTTTGTGCAGTGTTGTTATCAGTTTACACGATATTATTGCTGCCCTGAGAGCTGTGTTGAGGGTTTAAGGGACCTCTAGGATTATTCAGGGGAATTCACAGTGCTTAATGAGAGCAGGCAATTGATGGGTTAATTGCCTTGCTGAGATAAGAGTGTGTTCACAGTAGTCCTTTGCAACGGTTGCAAGAAAAAGAGGGGGGCAGTAATATTGGTATACTCTTGTGTGTTGCACAACCGTGTGTCATTATTGTCTGGGCACAGTAATTGACGAGTTGCAGTAGCCACAACCATATATGGGTAGTGCATTTGTGATGTTGCATGCCATTTTAGTGTGACCTATGTAACATTGGGGTTACTTTGTTTCTTTAAGTTGTGTTGAGGACTTAAGGATTCAGTGAGTTAATAATTGGGGAATTAACTGGATAAGGGGTGCACACTTATTGTGGAGTGAGTGAGGGCTGTTATGAGAGAAAACAGCGTTGAGCTTGAGTGAGATACGTCTCGGGAGCAATTAATTGTTCGTGTGACAACTAATTGACCACTCTAGCTAATTATGTAATTAGCCTTCTCATCATGAATTCACGTAGTGGGAGAGGATCTATCAGAGGCTGTCAGTATTTGTGTTAACGTAATTTGCTCGAGACTAATTACCTTTCAGGGGTATAGCAATTAGTGGCTCAGGTTAATTAGTGGAGTAATTAACATTGGAGAGCTCCGATGACTCGGTAAAGCGAGGTCATGGAGCTAGCATAAATCGTTGTATTAATCATATCCTGTCTGAGGACAGTGGATTAGTGGCATATCTTGTTAACTAGGGGTAATTAACTCCTTTTCCCGTGAATTCACAGTGTTTGATGAGACCTGCTTAGGCAGTGCGGAGTGAGACGTATTTATGGATGATTAATTATCGGTCCTGGTGACAGTTAATTAATTGCTCAGAATTAATTAAGGTAATTAACACTCACTAGTAATTTTTTGACACAGACTGTTCAAAAGCTACCAAGTTAGGGTAGGTTTAGTTAACGTAACTCAATGGGGATGTAATTAGTGGTCCGTTTGACCTTAATTGAGAATTACTCACTGAATACTTGCTAGGAGTCAAGTGTGATGTAATATAAGTTTGAGTTATTGTTAACAAGAGAGACAAGTGTTAATGATTAACGTAGAGTATCACCATGATGTTGTCTAGTGGGAGACAATTGTTTGTGATTACCGTAGTACTTGGTTGCTGACTGCTGCGATCAGTCAATTAACGTAATTAATCACTTAAGGCATTTTCTTTTGGTTGTCGTCTGGTGACGAGAGTAGAGTAATCTAGGGATTTGTGGAGCTGTGTCCCAGAATCCCGCCTTGCCTGTCTTTGTTACTGTTTACAACAGTGCAACTTCTTGTAGGGCGTTGCAAAGAGTGTTCACACTGGGTTGTGATAGGGGGGGGTCACTGTTGGACTACCCGCCTAGTTACGTGGGTCTCTCCTGGGGGGCGGGAGGACCCCTAAGCTTGTGATTATAGTAGCTGTCAGGGAAACCGAGGCACAATTGATTGCATGCTTGTGTCTTCAGTGGATATCCTTCATTTGTTCAGTTAGTTCATGTTGTCAGCCTGAAGTGTTAGCAAGATGGAGCCTGCTGTCACTTCTCGAGGGGCTGTTGAATAGCTGTGTTGCAAATGCCACTTGATGTACAATAACGTAACCATTCGCTGTGGTGTAACTTAGTCTGTGATATTTTTCTTTGATTTGCAATATTGCGTCATCAGTGGGCACACCTGTGTTCAGGTTAGTTCAGTATGCAGCCTCACAGCAAGGGTTGCTATTTAGCTGTTTGTTATCGTGCCACTGGATGGACTTTAACGTAACGTAAACTCGGTAATGTAGTAGTTAGTCTCTTGATATTAATAAATTGTTATGTTATAGAAAACGGTCTTTGATGTCAACCCTTCAACCATATTATTCCACCATATTTCTGCATATTATTATTAAATGTTGATGTGATCTTGATAAGGCGGCTGTTCTTGGGAATTCGAACTCCAATTCATAGCGCCACATCAAATATAAATATTTGATTGTGAGAACCCGTCGGTTACCCTTTATTAGTTTTGACGTCCTGTTTAACTAGGAGGAGCCAGCGGCCTATTGTGGACAGGTTTTCACCCTTGGTGGTGGAGGCCTGGCGGTTTGCTCCCGCTTTTCCTTTTTCTATTGGTCTCATGCTTAACTGCCGTGAGCAGACTTTAAACTTGTAGTCCACCTCGTAAGGGAGGTAGGCGTAGAAAAAAATCTCACACCATCTTGGAGTGGAAGTAGCGGTTTTTTATTTATTAGGCTGTTTGGAGGTACCTTTGGATTTGACTGTTTTATAAGTGGATGATTTGTCAGTGTCAGATATTATTTTCTCATGAGCTCTCAGTCGATTAACTGTTCCTTAATCCTTCGAAAATTTCTTCTAAGGATAGGATATCTGTTCTATAATGGGAACAGATGGATTCTAGGATCTCCTTAGGAAACTTACTCTGTATTTCTAATTTCAATTCCCACTCTGCTTTAGGTACATCTGCTTTGACACCTAGAGCTTTAATTAGAGACTCTACCTGGAGCCTAAATTCTTGTATAGCTTCAGGGGTGGTATCTGGTGTAGGTATCACTCTTAACTTATAATAAAGATTAGCAATTTCTTTATTGCTGTAATTAACTTCTAGTAACTGAATAGCAGTATCGTAGTCCTTATCACTAGGAATTAGGTGTTCGACAACTACTTTTGCTTCACCCTCTAGGGTACTTTGCAAATAGAGGAATTTATTAGTTTGCTAATAGATTTCTTGGAGTTTACTAAGGAGTCAAATGTTTTCCAATAGCATTCAAAATTCTCATCATCTCTACCATGGAAGTGAGGAAGATCAATTGTAGGAGGACGAACTTCCTGGAGTGTCTCCTGTTTATTAGTTTCACTTGTGGTGAAAGTATTTTGAGAAAGTAGAGTATTTTGAGAAACTGAGATGCTCGGCAATTTTTCTAGAGATTGTGTTAATCTATTTAGATGATCTTGGATACCCTCCTCAAACTTCTCCATCTCGACAGGGAAGGTATCTAGTTGATCCGGCTCAGCATTCTGTTGCATGAGGACTCTGAGATAGTCATCTGCAGCCTCATATGTTCTTTGCAACTTTTGCTTGGCCGTCTCTATGAGATTTTCTAATACTTTAGCTGTGGCACCTGATTGTACCAGCTGATCACACTTATTCAACTGTCTAGTCACATGGCCTTTGCGACTCGTGTATGATCTAAAATATAATGTGTAGTTGCTGGACATTTCTTCTGGTGCACTGCCTGTGGACTTTGACTTAGTTGATGCCATGGTTTGGTTATGAAAATAACTGGGGTACTGATTCATATATACGTGGAACCAGTACAGATGTGGGTAGCCTAATATCTGATTTTTCAGTCAGGCTATGTGAATCCTACCTCATGTAGAGGTTAGATTACCTACCTAATAGTAAACAGCTAATATTTGAGTGGTATTTCAGTGACACTACAGGAATTCCTCTGCTTAGCTCCTCATAATCAGCTTTGGATGGGTAGTGCCACTTCAATAACACTCAAAATGTACACAGTAAATATATATAATATGATATAAAAACACAATTGTGTGAAATAATGATAAGTCCTACCCTGACATGGGTTTGCACAATAATAAATGTTGACTAGGTTGTACGGCCTTGAACAATGCTAGTCTACTAATAATCCTACCTATCTAGGTTAGCTAGTAATAATGAGTTAGGCTAGAGTTGTACACTAGTCAGTACAATTCCACTCTAAGCATTCTATTCTACATGGATTGGCATAAAATGCTATAGTGCTATGTTTTTGGCTTTTTATAATTTTGGAGTTATTTAGAGTATATATATATATAAGTGATTATATGTGTATGACAATTATTCTACTACTATAAATTATTATATATGTGGAAGACATTTTACTGTCATAATTCTATGTGTGGCAGGTATGCTGCCATGGATTCTATGAGTGGCAGATATGCAGCCGTAAATTCTATGAGAGTGGCAGATATGCTGCCCTAAATTCTGAGTGGCAGATATGCTGCCATAAATTCTATCCTAGCCCCTGATAATACTCCCTAATTAAAGAGTATAATGTTTTCAAGGATGAAAAATGATTAATGAATTGTAGATAGCCTAACTTCTGGCTATATTTTACTAATTCTACTACTGGTGGTGGTTCATGATTGATCACAAGGATCTTGGTTCGAAGGATCATAAAATATGTGGGGAATTCTGGCTCCAGTATAATACTAATAAAATGTATAATTTTAAGAATGCAAAATAATGATTAATTCTAAGATAGCTCGAAGGACCAGAATGAGTAATGAAATGAGAAAATCAGTGATATATGATTATATGTGAATAAATTCTATTAAGCAATGACTGTAAATTACATAATTCTAGACCCAGCCTCCCATGACACATTTCTTTTTTGGGGGGGTATTCTATAAGATTAATCTATGTGTAACATATATTATGCAATAATAATAATAAGTATAATATGCACACACATAGATAATGCGTAAAATATGTAATGCTAGAAATATTACTGTAATGTAAAGATTAATATGCATAAAGGGCAGTATCAGATATATATATATATATATATATATATATATATATATATATATATATATATATATATATATATATATATATATAATTATATATATATATATATATATATATATATATATATATAATTATATATATATATATATATATATATATATATATATATATATATATATATATATATATAATTATATATATATATATATATATATATATATATATATATATATATATTTTCATATATATATATATATATAATTATATATATATATATATATATATATATATATATATATATATATATATATATATATATATGTCGTACCTAGTAGCCAGAACGCACTTCTCAGCCTACTATGCAAGGCTCGATTTGCCTAATAAGCCAAGTTTTCATGAATTAATTGTTTTTTGACTACCTAACCTACCTAACCTAACCTAACCTAACTTTTTCGGCTACCTAACCTAACCTAACCTATAGAGATAGGTTAGGTTAGGTTAGGTAGGGTTGGTTAGGTTCGGTCATATATCTACGTTAATTTTAACTCCAATAAAAAAAATGAACTTATACATAATGAAATGGGTAGCTTTATCATTTCATAAGAAAAAAAATTAGAGGAAATATATTAATTCTGGAAAACTTGGCTTATTAGGCAAATCTTGCCTTGCATAGTAGGCTGAGAAGTGCGTTCTGGCTACTAGGTACGACATATATATATATATATATATATATATATATATATATATATATATATATATATATATATATATATATATATATATATATATATATATATATATATATATATATATGTCGTACCTAGTAGCCAGAACTCACTTCTCAGCCTACTATGCAAGGCCCGATTTGCCTAATAAGTCAGGTTTTCATGAATTAATGTTTTTTCGACTACCTAACCTATCTAACCTAACCTAACCTAACTTTTTCGGCTACCTAACCTAACCTAACCTATAAAGATAGGTTAGGTTAGGTTAGGTAGGGTTGGTTAGGTTCGGTTAGAGAAAAAATTAGAGAAAATATATTAATTCAGGAAAACTTGGCTTATTAGGCAAATCGGGCCTTGCATAGTCGGCCGAGAAGTGTGTTCTGGCTACTAGGTACGACATATATATATATATATATATATATATATATATATATATATATATACATATATATATATGCGAACAAGCCTGAATGGTCCCCAGGACAATATGCAACTGAAAACTCACACCCCAGAAGTGACTCGAACCCATACTCCCAGAAGCAACGCAACTGGTATGTACAAGACGCCTTAATCCACTTGACCATCACGACCGGACATAATGAGGTGATAGCCGAGGCTATTTGAACCACCCCACCGCCGGCACTCGGATAGTAATCTTGGGCATAGCATTTTACCAAATCACCTCATTCTTTGGGGCACACGTGAGGAACACAAATGCGAACAAGCCTGAATGGTCCCCAGGACAATATGCAACTGAAAACTCACACCCTATCGGCTATCACCTCATTATGTCCGGTCGTGATGGTCAAGTGGATTAAGGCGTCTTGTACATACCAGTTGCGTTGCTTCTGGGAGTATGGGTTCGAGTCACTTCTGGGGTGTGAGTTTTCAGGTGATATATATATATATATATATATATATATATATATATATATATGTCGTACCTAGTAGCCAGAACGCACTTATCAGCCTACAATGCAAGGCCCGATTTGCCTAATAAGCCAAGTTTTCATGAATTAATATGTTTTCTCTAGTTTTTTTCTTACGAAACGATAAAGCTACCCATTTCATTATGTATGAGGTCAATTTTTTTTAATGGAGTTAAAATTAACGTAGATATATGACCGAACCTAACCAACCCTACCTAACCTAACCTAACCTATCTTCATAGGTTAGGTTCGGTTAGGTAGCAGAAAAAGTTAGGTTAGGTTAGGTAGGTTAGGTAGTCGAAAAAACATTAATTCATGAAAACTTAGCTTATTAGGCAAATCGGGCCTTGAATAGTAGGCTGATAAGTACGTTCTGGCTATTAGGTACGACATATATATATATATATATATATATATATATATATATATATATATATATATATATATATATATATATATATATATATATATATATATATATATATACATATATATATATATATATATATATATATGTCGTACCTAGTAGCCAGAACGCACTTTTCAGCCTACTATGCAAGGCCCGATTTGTCTAATAAGCCAAGTTTTCATGAATTAATTGTTTTTCGACTACCTAACCTACCTAACCTAACCTAACCTAACTTTTTCGGCTACCTAACCAAACCTAGCCTGCAAACATAGGTTAGGTTAGGTTAGGTAGGGTTGGTTAGGTTCGGTCATATATCTACGTTAATTTTAAGTCCAATAAAAAAAAATTTACCTCATACATAATGAAATGGGTAGCTTTATCATTTCATAAGAAAAAAATTAAAAAAAATATATTAATTCAGGAAAACTTGGCTTATTAGGCAAATCGGGCCTTGCATAGTAGGCCAAAAAGTGAGTTCTGGCTACTAGGTACGACATATATATATATATATATATATAAATATATATATATATATATATATATATATGTGTGTATATATATATATATATATATATATATATATATATATATATATATATATATATATATATATATATATATATATATATATATATATATATATATGGACTTTGAATAATAAAGTACTATCTGCAATGAAAACTGATTAAATCTCAGCTGTGACAGAGGGACGTAGATGCAGTCCTCTGTACGCCAGTCTGGAAACAATTTAAGATAGTGATACTTGGAGCACGTGAGGGTATGGCGGTCACACGCTTCCTCAAGGGTGTTGCACCATGCTGCAATAATGATAATTCCGTAATTTCCACCCCAAACTAGTATTCACACACATATAAGGTAGTATCTAAATATTTGGAGAGAAAGGAGTTGCACTAATACATCCTGTTGTATTAAGGATGAGAATAACTGTTGGAAATTTCCAACAACTAATTGCTATTTTATTAGCAGTTGGAGAACATATATGTATGCCAGAATGTCATATAACGTTCATGAATCTTTGATAAAAATGTTGTTTGAAAGAATAGTTTACTGTAAAGAAAAATTTTCAATGTGGCTATCCAAATATGTGCCAAATTTATACGTAAAAAAATGATAAATCCTAACGTTATGGCTTTATGACTAAACAAAGTTACAGAGACCTTAGATCTAAGAACTTTGCAAATAATATGTAAAAATTGTGCAAATCGGTCTGAAACTTAATTTTTTATCAGGTCTCAAAGTTAAAATTCCTGTTTTAGAGATAATTGAAATTGAAGTTATTGACAATGAATACGGGTAGTTCTAATCAATGAATTGTCTTGTATATTTTAATAAACATTGCTTGGCTTTCGTACTCGATCATATGAATGTTGTAGGTCAATATTTGTGGAAATGAAGTGAATAAAAATAACCCCCTAAAAATAATATAGGGTATCGTTAGGGATAACTGTAAAAAAAGACACTGTGGCCCTTAACTGTCTAACAGTTGGTTAGACATATATATAAATGAGATTGGGTGGATATAAATAGGAGCTGACTGGTAAGGGCCAATTGGCCTTCTGCAGTTACCTTCATTCTTAAATTCTTATGTTCTTTTAACGAAACATATATATTGAAGTGACTTTATTGTCCATATATAAGTGATAAGGACCTCATATGGTCCTTATTCATCAATACAACCCAAATAATCAAAGATAATAGAGCTTGAACTCTGTAAATAAATCGGCCCCCCAAAAAATAAAGACAACTTCTGCTACCTGTGGCTGATTAACTTGTCGACCAATTTCGTTCTAACTTCACATGCTTAGTGCCAGATATACATTCTCCAAGATGTAGAGGTCACAACAAAATCCGCATAGAAACAAAGGAGAGAGAGAAAAAAAAGAGGTTGTCAGCTTTTCGTACAAAGGAACATAAGAAATATTACCATTGGGCAATGTATTTATATGATATATAATATAATACAGCATAATAACATACTAACTCATTATTATGTGTGAAATTTGGCCCTCCCGGTGGCACCAGGGACATATCCACTTTGTGGAGCCTCCTTACTACTACCTGTCTTTTTTATACGTCGAACAGGTGCTTGTATCACTTTATCCCTGACTGCCAGTAAATAGGTGTTATCGTTATTATCAGTACTGGTTGCCGCCCGTCGCACACGCATTTATTTGTTAAAAGTTCGTAAAAAATCCATTTCATAACATATTGGGATGAAATTTTCAGGACACTGATGCCAAATAACGTGAGATATGTTTAAAAGTTTTCACTATATTTCATATTTAGAAAGGTCTCCTCCGTCACCGGGCCCCTTAAGTCATACTGTAGAAGGAAAAAGCTATGTATAGGATATTTGAATTATCATATCAGTAGGATTTATCTTTAGGACCCAGTTATCTGTTACAACCGAGAAAAGGGCCAGGCTCGATAACATGAACCTCTCAGACCAGGGCTGCTATACCAATAATGATAATTTTTAAGATGATAGTGCACTATTCTAGAGTGAAATCTTGTTACACACTAACAGACCCTTTCAAAGCTGGAGATATTGCCGACCTAGAGATTGGCATAGATTCTTTACTGCAGGAATCCACTATAAAACTTCAACATTTTTGGGATCGATTAAAATGTTTATATCTGCGCGCAGGCAAGGGAGATATATATAATAATTTACACCTGGAAAATATTAGAGGGATTGGTTCCAAGTCTGCACAAGGAAATAACATCACATGAGACCAGGAGGCATGGCATGATGTGCAAAATAGCCCCCATTGAAATGAAGAGGTGCAATAGCTACTCTTAGAAGGAGCTCTATAAACATCAAAGGCCCAAGACTTTTCAACATTCTTTCTTTACACATAAGGGACATAATTGACCGGCCTCTCACGGGACCAAGACAGATCTCGATAAACACCTCCAAAGATTTCTAATCAACCAGATTGTGTTTCATATGCATTCAACAGCCTGATTAACCAAACCCCCAACCAGAAGGCTTGGTCAGAAACTGGGCTACGGGAACGTTAATCCTCAGAATCACCCCCAAGGTAGCCACCACTACGACCACCTCTACCATCAGAACTGCTATCACCACCACTACTAATATAACAACTACAACTACCCCACTACTATAACACCACATCTACCCCTACCACTATAACCACCACCACCACCGCTGCCATCACCGTAGCTGCCTGCCACCGCCACCACCACATAACAACAGCTATTTACAATTTATTCACAATACAAAAAATTTAATAACACTGGGACTTGGATAACTATCTAGTTTTCTCTTGAAGATGTCCATGTTTTTTCTGGCAATATTTCTTATACTCGCTAGGAGGGAGTTGAACAACCATGGACCTCTGATGTTTATACAGAGTTCTCTGATTGTGCCTGTGGTACCCATGCTCTTCACTGGTTCTATTCTGCATTTTCTCACATATTGTTCGTTCCAGTATGATGTTATTTTACCGTGTAGATTTGGGACCTCGCCCTCCAGTATTTTCCATGTGTATATTATTTGATATATCTTTCGTCTCCTTTCTAATGACTACATTTGGAGAGCTTTGAGACGATCTCAATAATTTAGGTGCTCTATTGCATCAATGTTCTCTCTACCCCCTTATATTTCAGCAATCTCTCCTGATCTAAAGGGAGAAGTGAGTACTGAGCAGTACTCAAGATGGGACAGCACAAGTGATTTGAAGAGTACAACCATTGTGATGGAATATCTGGATTTGAAAGTTCTCGTAATCCATCCTATCTTTTTCTGGCTGATGCAATATTTGGTTGGTTATGCTCTCTAAACGTAAGGTCGTCCGACATCATTATTCCAAAATCCTTTACATTCTGTTTTCCTACTATGGGTAGATTTGATTGTATGTTGTACCCTGTATTACGTTCAAGGTTCTCATTTTTACCGTATCTGAATACCTGGAATTTATCACTGTTAATTATCATGTTATTTTTTGCTGGCCAGTCGAAAACTTTATTAATATCAGCTAGACGTTTTTCAATGTCTTCAGCAGAGGTAATTTTCATGCTGACATTTATGTCATCTGCAAAGGATGATACTAAGTTGTGCCTAGTATTTGAGTCATTATCTGACATGAGAATACGGAAAAGCAGTGGTGCAAGGACTGTACCTTGAGGTACAGAGCTTTTTACTGTGCTTGGACTCGATTTTATATGGTTGACTGTTATTCAATGTGTTCTGTTCGACAGAAAAGAGTATCCAGCATCCTACTTTACCAGTTATTCCAATTGACCACGTTTTGTGTGCTATCACTCAATGGCCACATTTATCGAGTGCCTTTGCGACGTATGTGTATACCTCATCTGCATTCTGTTTTTCTTCTAATGCCTCAGTGACTTTGTCGTAGTAGTCAAGTAGCCTTTTCTTTTCTTCCACAGACGTGGCCGCACATTTAAAATGTGTGCTAACATTGCTAGTATACTAGCAATATATGATAACCAGCATATATACATTTTCTTCTGTCCTCCATGGACAGGGAGAGAAATCTGTTAAACACATAGGTCATGGGGGGTCAAGTTGTCAAGTAGCTGTGAGAGGCATGATCTTCCTGCTCTAAATCCATGTTGGCCTGGGTTGTGGAGATCATTGGTTTCCTGAAAGTAGTGATCTGACTACTGATCACTCTCTCAAATAATTTTTATTATGTGGGACATTAGTGCAACTGGTCTATAATTCTTTGCCAATGCTTTGCTCCCTCCCTTGTGAAGAGGGGTTATGTCTGCTGATTTAAGCACATTTAGTATCTCCCCTGTGTCCAAGCTCTTCCACCACACTATACTGAGTGCCTGCGCTACTAGCACTTTGCATTTCTTTATAAATTTTGAATTCCATGAGTCTGGCCCCTAAGGCTGAGTGCATGGGCATATTGTCAGTTTCCCTTTCAAAATCTTCCATGCTTGTGTTGATATCAGTTATATTTACAGGGGTTTGAATATCACACATAAAGAAGTTGTCTGGACCTTTCACTTTCATGTTGTTTATTGGAGTGCTAAACATGTTCTAATACTGTTTTTTTTTAGGATTTCACTGATTTCTCTATCATCCTCCGTGTATGAACCTTCACTTCTTCGAATAGGTCCAATACTGGCAGTGGTTTTTGCTTTTGATTTCGCATATGTGAAGAAATATTTAGGGTTTTTCTTTATTTCTTGAATTGCTTTCTGTTCTATTTGCTTTTCTTCAATCTGATATAAATGCTTCGGTCTCTGTTCTATTTGTTCAATCTCCCTTATTATTTAAAATATTCCTTCTTTGTTTAGAAAGTCGTGTATGATTAAGCATTTCCGTTATTTTTTGTCTTCTTTTACATTGTCGTTTTCGTTCTCTTTCTACGTTAGACCTCTTTCTGGCTTTCCTCAAAACACACACCTAGAGACAGAAAGTGTTTGAGACACACTTCATATGCTTCAGAAGTCAGTTTTTCTATTCCTTGTATAGGATTTGTATTACTTACAACAGTTTCCCAATGAATGTTTGAAAGGTCCCTGTATATTTTCTCCGAGTCTATTATTTTATAATTACAATTGAATTTACTGAATAAACCTTCTCGCTTGTTGTTTCTCTTGGACCTACTACCGTTATTAATGTTAGTTTACACTTCAATGATCTTGTGGTCCGAGTCTATAGTGTCTGAGATTGTAATGTCTCTGATTAGCTTATCATTGTTTGTGAATATCAGGTCCAGCGTGTTTTCGTTCTTAGTTGGTTCTGTAATCTGCAGATTGAACGAGAATTTTTCACAAAATCATAGTGGTTCTCTGACCTGTGGTTGGTTATTTCCAGGTTAATTTCCTGCTATAAAGAGAGTGTTTACTATCCTCCATTTTAAAGTGAGTAGATTGAAGTCTCCAAGAAATATAATACTTGGTACTGGGTTTGCAGGTTAACAAGAATAGTCTCTATTTTGTGTATCTGCTCAGAAAGTCGTAAACTGTTGCCTCTGGCGGTTTGTATATTAGAATAATAATTAGATTTATATTTTCTATCTTGATCGCAAGTACCTCTATCACCTCATTGGACGAGTTTAAAAGCTCTGTGCATTCCTGTTCCTCTTTAATATACAGACCTTCTCCTCCACTTGACCTAATTACCCTGTCACAACTATATAGATTATATAATATGGGATCCATATTTCACTATCCATGTAGTCTTTCGTGTGGGTTTCTGTAAATGCACCAAATATTGAGTTCGGTTCTGTTAGAAGGCCGTTTATAAACTTAACTTTATTTCTTGATTTTGACTTTAGGCCTTGTATGTTTGCAAATATAAATTATTTCCCATATTGCATGTCACTTCTGGTGGGCTTTGGTAGTTCTCCCCCCTCTCCACCCTGGACCAGGGTGTACTGTTTTGGTAGTGATTCGTCCAGTGTTGGTAGTAGTACGAGTGTTGTGTGGTGTAGTACCTGTGTACTTGATGATGAATTGCATTCCAGTCTTGTTGATATCACCCTCTTCCTCTGTAACCCTGGAGTGGTTCTATCTGCCTATTCCTCTCTCATATGTTCTATTCTGTTTCTGCCTGTCATTTAAAAAAATTATAGTAATAGCATATTGATCTTCCCATCTATAACGCTGTGCACCTCTCATGTGGAATTCTGGCCACTGAAGATTATAACATTTTCTTTCATTGATTGAAAATTTACATAGTTTAGGGTGCACTCTATTTACATACTATAAACTATTTACATAGTTTATCTGCACTCTGTTCCAAAATGGCACGAACCCCTCGAAAAAAAACTTCCTGCATTTTCGAGGATGCAGAAAAGGGCATTTTATGCCTTTTTCCAATATTTCCTGATTCGGTGTGCGTAATTTTTGCAAATATTCTCAGTTTTTATTTTCTCCATGTTATTTATACCTGCGCTTGTCAGCCACCTGTTTATTTCCACCTCTTTTCATCGTCCCAATTCCTACGTTTATGCACTGTTTTCTACTGTTGCTCTCATTGTTTATATTACCTGGCTCTGCAATATGGCTGTTGTTTTGTACCACAATACCCTTACCCTCCATACTACTGCTGTTGCTCTCTAAACCAGCGGTTCCTGAGTTTTGGTTGCTGTCCATTGCTGTTTTTCACAATCCGCATATATCGCTGATAGCTTTTCTGTGAATGTTAATCTGTGTGCCTGAGGCATGACATTCGTCAGTTGGGTTATGTTTTCCCATTTTAACCTGTCATTGTAACAAATCAAGTATATCCCGTGTCTTTTTCTGCATGGTTTAGATAATTCTGCACAGATCAGGTGAAATCTTGTGTTACAGATGTAACAATTGACGCCTACAATACGTGTCCCAAAAGCTTAAGAACACTTGCCACACACCTCCAATATCTTATGTATTGTATTGTATTGTATTTGTGCTTTACTGTATGTATCCCTTGCTGACTTTAGTAAATTTTACTATTTATAATATTATATGTATATATTTATGATATTACATACATGGTTATTTGCTCAAAATTTATGGGCAGGTACTTATCATATAGTAGAGGGTGATGGTCACAGTGGGATGTACAGTCGACCGTTGTTGTCCCTGTTCGCGGGATGGATGCCACCAGTTGCGAGTTCCTCAATTAAAACATTGATTTATTGTTTGCCTGTATAACCATATGGAGTTTTCCGCCTAATTCCTGGTTTGCAATGGTATTCACTTACTCTATTACTAATTCTTAGATTTACATTCCCTTTTTAAAGTATACCTTCATAGTATCTTATCACTGAGGAACGTCCCATACACTGGGTAGGCCTCGTGGTTGGTGTAAACACAGCCTAGTGTATTGCCTTCTTTTGGCATTTGTAGTTTTATCATTTTCTATATGCAATTCTCCTACACTTTCAACTTATATATATGTGTTGTGTAACACGTTCCACTTCACTGCTCAACGAATCACTGTTCACTATATTTGACAGTGCATGCGGATATCGGCTATCCATTAGCCTCGACGCACTGGCTCCCACGTGGTCACACGTTTATTCTCTATTTAACTTAATGTTCCATTGTTAATGACTGTATTCACCTTTCCTTCGGGTTTGTGATGACTGTAATCAGTGATCCATGGCTGTAACCCTCCAAAAAACTGGTATATTTCGAAATTTTAACCGAGCACGGCCAATACGTCTTTCCCTCCCCTCACTCCCCACTAAGCAGTGGGGGTGGTGTTCAGTATGGACAAAAAGGCTGAAATATCTTGGAAAACACTGAACTGGGTAAACAAATGCCTGAAAGACAAGGAGTAAAAAGTCATAGACATAGAGGCGGTTACAAAAAGGAGGAATATAGCAAGTAGGACACAAAAGGCTTAATCCTCGAAATGCTGCTATTTATGTCAACGACCTCCCAAAGCTGATGCGGAAAGTAAAAAAAAATCTGCGGGAAATTCTAGAAGGATGTTGATAAACTCCAGGCATGGAGGAGCAAATGGTGTCTATGTGCCGATATTAACACCATCTGAGGAGTGAGGTGCGGCGATATCGACGCCATCTGAGGAGTGAGGTGCGGCGATATCGACGCCATCTGCAGACCTGCTCTCCAACCCCGACTCATTAAGGTGTAACAAGGACAACACCTGTTGGTGGAGGTGTGGCAAGGTCAGCACCATCTGTGGAATGCTCCTGATCATAAATCATTTAGGAGGTGGGTTGATGATACTGCCCTCTGGTGAGGGAGGTAACAATATCAACGTATATCGTGTGCATCTGATCATATTTTCTCTTCCCGGTGAAATGCTGTCATTCTATGTTATACTCATGTACTTTCTGTCTGGCTAATGACTTATATATCCGCAAAAGGGATGAGGAGGGTCTCTTGAGCTATTGAAGGCAGTTCGCCCATGTCAGTCCAGAACTCCTAACTTGTCCCAGCGAGGACAAGTGGCCGGCGTCGGTAGAAGACAGTGTTTTGTCTATGTTGTGTTACTAGTTGAACTGACGAACCGTAACAGGCCGTAACAGTCTGGAATTCAGTCCCAAAGAGGTGTAAAATAGTGATGATTGGAAAATGAGAAACGGAACCAGAATGCATCTACACCATAACGAGAGGCCAACTACATTCACTGGAAAGAGGGAATGATTTGAGTGAAAAATATTTCAGCACTAACGCCAAAGGCACACATAATAGGCAGCATATGTAATGGTGGTAAATAATAGATTTTAAATTCTAAATTAGCATTTAAAACCTAAATTAGGACTCCTTAAAGGCAATCTTCAACACATTGTTTAGACCAAAATTAAATGTGCAGTACTGGCAAGAAATGAGGATATGTGATGAGGATAAACTAATGGGACTCACAACCCTAGAGGGTAGAATTAACAGAAGGGATATGATCATAACATCAGAGATACTGAGGGGAATAACCAAGGTGGCTATCTATCTTGAGGATATCTTGAGATGATTTCGGGGCTTTTTAGTGTCCTCGACCAGGCCTCAACTCCCAGGAAGCAGCCCGTGACAGCTGACTAACACCCAGTTACCTATTTTACTGCTAGGTAACAGGGGCATAGGGTGAAAGAATCTCTGCCCATTGTTTCTCGCCGGCGCCTGCGATCGAACCCAGGACCACAGGATCACAAGTCCGGCGTGCTGTCCGCTCGGCCGACCGACTCTCTTCATCAAGGTGAACAAAGACAGCTTCTTCAAATTGAGAGAAATTGGGACAGAAGATCACAAGTGGAAGCAGGAAATGCTAAGGAGTCAAAGGAATTAAAGGAATATACAGTGTACGGATAGTAAAGAAATAGAGTATACACTGAAAGAAGTAGCTAAAGAAGTAATCTCCATTCACAACCTTATAGCTAAATTTGATAAAGTATTTGGACATCAGAATATTTAAAATGAAATACAAAGGGGTACAACAAGGTTCATATGTGGGGCATAAAGAACTTGATCTCACTACCCCATAGTAAGATCAAGTGCTGACAGGTAAGTACACAGACACACACACACACACACACACACACACACACACACACACACACGATGCCAAAATTATGAGAAGGATTAAGACAGAGGAGGACTGCTTGAGGCTTCAAGAAGACCTAGACAAGCTGAAGGAATGGTCAAACAAATGGTTGTTAGAGTTTAACCCAACCAAATGTAATGTAATGAAGATAGGTACAGGGAGCAGGAGGCCAGATACAAGATACCATCTGGGAGATGAAATACTTCGAGAGTCAGAGAAAGAAAAAGACTTGGGGGTTGATATCACGCCAGACCTGTCTCCTGCAGCCCATATCAAGAGGATAACATCAGCGGCATATGCCAGGCTGGCCAACATAAGAACGGCATTCAGAAACTTGTGTAAGGAATTATTCAGAACTTTGTATACAACATATGTTAGGCCAATTCTGGAGTATGCAGCCCCAGCATGGAGTCCATATTTAGTCAAGGATAAGACTAAACTGGAAAAGGTTCAAAGGTTTGCCACCAGACTAGTACCCGAGCTGAGAGGTATGAGCTACGAGGAGAGACTACGGGGATTAAACCTCACTTCGCTGGAAGACAGAAGAGTTAGGGGGGACATGATCACCACATTCAAGATTCTCAAGGGAATTGATAGGGTAGATAAAGACAGTCTTTTTAACAAAAGGGGCACACACACTAGGGGGCACAGGTGGAAACTGAGTGCCCAAATGAGATGTTAGAAAGAACTTTTTTAGTGTCAGAGTGGTTGACAAATGGAATGCATTAGGAAGTGATGTGGTAGAGGCTGACTCCATACACAGTTTCAAGTGTAGATATGATAGAGCCCAATAGGCTCAGGAACCTGTACACCAGTTGATTGACAGTTAAGAGGCGGGACCAAAGAGCTAAAGCTCAACCCCTGCAAGCACAACTAGGTGAGTACACACACACATATGGGCGCCGGTGGCTGAATGGACATCATGCTGGATACATAATCCTGTGGACCAGGGTTCGATTTCCGGCGCCGGCGAGAAACAAAATGTGCAGAGTTTCTTTCACCCTTATATCCCTGTTACCTAGCAGTAAAAAAGGTACCAGGGAGTTAGACTGTTACGGGCTTCTTCCTGTGTGTGTGTGTGTGTCTGTGTGTGTGTGTGTGTGTGTGTGTGTGTGTGTGCGTGTGTGCGTGTGTGCGTGTGTGTGTGTGTGTGTGTGTGAGTGTGTGTGTGTGTGTGTGGAGACAAGAAAATTAGTTAGTCAGTAGTTAGTAACAGTTGATTGATTGGCAGTTGAGAGGCCGGCCAAAAGAGCAGACCTCAACCCCCGCAAGCACAACTAGGTGAATACACACGCTCACGCATACACACACAAAAAAACACACACACACACAGACGGTACACCCTAAAGACGGGTGCAGAAACACTAAGTGTGTCTCTCTCTCTGTGGTGTATAACAGGTCACTGGAAACGTGAGACCTACCAGAAACCTGGAAGAACAGCTAATGTAATCCTAATATACAACATGGAGGACAGGCAAAGAGGCACTGAACTACAGGCGTATCTCCCAAACACGTATACCATGTAAGGTGATGGAGAAGATCGTTAGGAAACGGCTCGAAGAACATCTAAAGGAAAAGATCTTTGTAACACACCACCAGAATGGCTAGAGGGATGGTAAATCGTGCCTCACAGGCTTAAAAGAATTCGATGACCAGGCGCCGAAAATTAGGCAAGAAAGAGATGGGTGGGCAGACTGCATTTTCTTGGATTTTCAAAAAGCCTTTGACAAAGTACCGAATAAAAGGCTGTTGCAAACGTTGGAGAAACAGGCAGGAGTAAAAGGTAAGGGTGCTCCAGTGGATAAGGAAGTATCAAAGCAACAGGAAACAGCGAGTAACTGTGAGGGAGGAGACATCAGAGTGGCGAGATGTCACCAGCGGAGTCCCACAGGGCTCTGTACTTGAACCCATCCTGTTTCTGATATATGTAAACGATCTTCCAGAAGATATAGAAACCTTCCTCTCAATGTTTGCTGATGATGCAAAAATTATGAGAAGAATCAAGACAGATGAAGATTGGCAGAGACTACAGGACGACTTGGATAAACTGGATTAATTCGTCTAGAAAATGCCTACTAAAGTTCAACTTCGGAAAGTGTAAATTAATTTTATTAGGCGATGGGAGCAGGAGGCTGAACACAAGGTACCATCTGGGATGTGAAATTTTGCAAGAATCAAATAGAGAGAAAGATCTGGGGTTGAACCTGTCACAACGAACCTGTCCCCAGAGGCCCACATCAAAAGGAAATCATCAAAAGCATATGCTAGATTGGCCAACATAAGAACCGCCGTTAGAAACTTGTGAAAATAATCGTTCAGGACCTTGTATACCACTTATGTCAGACCAGTCCTGGAGTATGCAGCTCCAGCCTGGAATCCATACCTAGTTAGTTGCAAGGCAAAGTTAGAGAAGATTTAGAGATATGACACCAGAATAGTCTCAGAACTGAGAGGTATGATCTACGAGGAAAGACTATGCAAGCTAAACACCACGACATCAGAAGACAGAAGAGTAAGGGGAGACACGATCATCACCTACAAAGTTCTCAGGTGAATTGACAGGGTGGACAAAGACAAACTATTAAACATGAGTGGAACACAAAGGGACTCAGGTGGAAACTTAATACCCAAAAGAGCCACAGAGACATTAGAAATAATTTGGTCAGTGTCAGAGTACTTAAAAATGGAATTCATTAGGCAGTGATGAGGTGGAGGCAGACTCCATACACAGTTTCAAATGAAGATTTGATAGAGCCCAATAGGCTCCAGAATCTGTACACCAATTGATTGAAAGTTGAGAGGTAGGACCAGAGAGCCAAAGCTCAACGGCCGAAAGCACAACTAGGTGGGTTCAACTAGGTGAATACACACACACACACACACACACACACACACACACACACACACACACACACACACACACACACACACTCGGTTTTGAGGACCCAGTAGGAATGAGCGACCACAGTGTACTGATGTTTGAGTACTTGATTGAAGAAGGGTTATTGAACTCGAGGAGGGATACCGAAACCAAAAGGTTAGCATACCGAAAGGGAAACTATGAGGGGATAAGAAAATTCCTAACAGATATAGCATGGGAAACAGAGCTCAGGGGAAAGACGGCCCAAGATATGATGGATTACATCACACAGAAGTGCATGGACGCAGCAAACAAGTTTGTCCCAGTCCAAAAGGAAAACAGAGAAATGAAAATAAGAAACCCATGGTTTAATCAGAGATGTAGGCTAGCTAAGCAGCAAAGTAAAAGGGCATGGAGAAACTATAGGAATAACAGGACACTGGAGAGCAGAGAAAGATACCAGAATGCCAGGAATGAATATGTCAGGATGAGAAGAGAGGCAGAAAGACAATACGAAAATGACATCGCAAGCAAGGCAAAGACTCAGCCTAAATTGTTGCATAGCCACATCAGGAGAAAAAAAACCAGTAAAGGAACAGGTTATGAAATTAAGGATAGGGGCGGAAGGATTCACTACAAATGACAAGGAAGTGTGTGAGGAATTGAATAAGAAATTCCAGGAGGTCTTCACCTTAGAGCAAGGAGAAATTCCAGAGGTAAGTGAGGGAATAGCTAACCAGGAACCACTGGAAGAGTTTGAGATTACCAGCGGGGAAGTAAAGAAGTGTTTACTAGAGTTGGATGTGACAAAGGCTATAGGCCCAGATGGAATCTCCCCTTGGGTTCTAAAGGAAGGAGCAAGAGAACTGTGCCTACCACTCTCCATAGTGTATAACAAATCACTGGCAATAGGGGAACTGCCAGATATTTGGAAAGCAGCTAACGTAGTCCCGATATACAAGAAAGGGGATAGACAGGAGGCACTGAACTACAGGCCAGTATCCCTAACCTGCATACCATGCAAGCTGATGGAGAAGATTGTGCGAAAAAAACTAGTGGAACATCTGGAGCGAAGGAACTTTGTAACACAGCATCAACATGGGTTCAGGGATGGCAGGTCCTGCCTCACAGGATTACTTGAATTCTACGACCAGGCAACAAAAATAAGGCAATAAAGAGAAGGGTGGGCAGACTGCATATTTCTGGATTGTCAGAAAGCCTTTGATACAGTGCCACACAAGAGGCTAGTGCGAAAGTTGGAGATGCAGGCTGGAGTGAAAGGGAAGGTACTCCGGTGGATAGAGGAGTACCTAAGCAACAGGAGACAACGAGTCTGTGTGAGGGGTGAGGTCTCAGATTGGCGAGACGTTACAAGTGGAGTCCCGCAGGGGTCAGTCCTTGGACCTATACTGTTTCTGGTATATGTAAATGATCTCCCAGAGAGAGGGTATAGATTCGTTCCTCTCAATGTTTGTCGACGATGCAAAAATTATAAGGAGGATTGAAACAGAGGATGATAGTAGGAGGCTACAAGATGACCTAGATAGACTGAGTCAATGATCCAACAAATGGCTGTTGAAGTTCAACCCGAGTAAATGCAAAGTAATGAAACTAGGCAGTGGAAACAGGAGGCCAGACACAGGATACAGAATAGGAGATGAAGTACTTAATGAAACAGACAGAGAGAAAGATCTAGGAGTTGATATGACACCAAACCTGTCTCCTGAAGCCCACATAAAGAGAATAACGTCTGCGGCATATGCGAGGCTGGCTAACATCAGAACGGCGTTCAGAAACCTGTGTAAGGAATCATTAGGAATCTTGTACACCACATATGTAAGACCAATCCTGGAGTATGCGGCCCCAGCATGGAGCCCGTACCTTGTCAAGCACAAGACGAAGCAGGAAAAAGTCCAAAGGTATGCTACTACACTAGTCCCAGAACTAAGAGGCATGAGTTATGAGGAAAGGCTGCGGGAAATGCACCTTACGACACTGGAAGACAGAAGAGTAAGGGGGGACATGATCTCAACCTACAAAATCCTCAAGGGAATCGACCGGGTAAACAAGGATGAACTATTCAACACTGGAGGGACGCGAACAAGGGGACACAGGTGGAAGCTGAGTACCTAAATGAGCCACAGAGACATTAGAAAGAACTTTTTCAGTGTCAGGGTAGTTAGTAAATGGAACGCACTAGGAAGTGATGTGATGGAGGCTGACTCCATACACAGTTTCAAATTTAGATATGATAGAGCCCAGTAGGCTCAGGAATCTGTACACCTGTTGATTGAGAGTTGAGAGGCGGGACCAAAGAGCCAGAGCTCAACCCCCGCAAGCACAATTAGGTGAGTACAATTAGGTGAGTACACATACACACACACACACACACACACACACATACACATAAACATACACACACACAGAATCTCTCTCTCTCTCTCTCTCTCTCTCTCTCTCTCTCTCTCTCTCTCTCTCTCTCTCTCTCTCTCTCTCTCTCTCTCTCTCTCTCTCTCTCTCTCTCTCTCTCTCTCTCTCTCTCTCTCTCTCTCTCTCTCTCTCTCTCTCTCTCTCTCTCTCTCCCCCTACACACACACACACACTACACACACACTCACTCACTACACACAAACTCACACAAACTCACACATACACACCCATAAACACACACACACACACACAGGTCAATCGGGATGGTAAGACAACAGAACAAAGTTGGAGGAGAGGAACAAGACCAGCCATACATGGAGATGATTGCTCATGCATGGAAGGAAATCAGTGGGGAAATTGAAGGACATGAGGGGAAACTATAAGTAAGCTGCAGATAGAACTGAGTGCAGCCCAAGAGAAGATAGAAACCCTAAAAGCATTCCCCCTTCAGACTCTGGCTCAGGTAAACAACCCCCAGGTAATAGGGGATGTAGCAATAGCAGGCACCCCTACAATGGGTGCCACCTTTTCTGAGATACTGAAGAGTCCCGATGCCATGTTCACAGTCAAGGAAGTTGTAATGAAAGCAGTAACTTCACAGGAGGTAACGAGATGCACGAGCCAGCTAATGGAAAGGAAAAGAGCTGTAGTAGTGGTAGGTATTAAAGAACAAGAGGGTTCCAATCCAAGAAAGAAGAATGGAGGACTCAGGACAAAGCTGCAGTGTCATGGATACTAAAGGAGATAGGAATGGAAGGGGCTGAACGAGACATAGAACAGTTTTTCTGGATTGGCCAGTACAACAAAGACAAAAAAGAGATTGATCAAGGAAGTATTCAGGAATGAGGCCATTAAAGAGAACATGCTAGTAAATAAGAGCAAACTGAAAAATGCAAGGAATTACAAAGATGTATACCTTCAGAGTGAAATGACCAGAGACGAGATAATAAGGGCAGCAGATGCCAGGAAAAGGCGCAGCGAGAGGGAAGGGAGCCAGGGAACTTCAGCCTCCAACCCAGCAATCCCAGAGGGGAGTGGGGAAACCCAATCCAGCAATTCAGGAACCCCAGAGGGGACTGCAACACCCCAACTTAACACCCCTTAAGGCCACCCTCCTACCCCCAACACATACCCTTCCTTGGCATTGCACAATGTCCACCATATCACCCAAATCTTCCCTCCCCCCTTACCTCCAGTATCCCCTACCTTCCCATTCCCTGGTCTTCTTCCTGGCCCAGACGAGGCCTAAGCCCTCAATCCCCTCACTGGACCTCCCCCCAAACTCCTGTCAATTACACCACAGGAGGGAGTGCCATCACCTCGAGCAAATCCTGCCACCCAACCCCAGTGCACTCCCTGCCCCTCCACCCCTAGGAATTCTTCCTGACCCAAGCAGGCCTGGGCAAGACCTAAGCCCTCCATCCCTCACCCCATCTTCCCCTAAACCCCTGGCAACTACCTCACAGGAGGATGAGCCTACCCAAGTAGCAATGCCCATTCAACAACTTCCTACACTTGTGGGGAAAGAGAGTGAAAATGGATGTAGGAAAATGAGCTTCAAGGTAATGTACTCAAACATCGGTGGGATTACCAATATGGCAAGTGAACTGGCAGAAAGGGTATAAGAAGAGAACCCAGTTGTAATAGGACTCACAGAAACAAAATTGTCAGAAGTCATAACAGATGCTGTGTTTCCAAAGGACTGCCAGATAGTGAGGAAAGAGAGGGAAGGGAGAGGAGGTGGAGGAGTGGCCCTGCTGATAAGGAAGGACTGGAGTTTTGATAAGTTGGAAATTCCGGGCTGTGATGGGTTCAGAGATTACATAACAGGAACTATGACAATGAGTGGACCTAAGATAATAGTAGCGGTCATTTACAACCCTCCCCTAAATGACAGAAGACCTAGACAGAAGTTTGATAGAAACAACATGGCAACCAATCCTATAATAGAGAGAGCAGCTTCAGTTGCCTACAGGAGTGGCTTCAGACTCTTAATCATGGATAATTTCAAGCTTGGAAAGATAGACTGGGAGAATGGGGACCCACATGGTGGTGAAGATACATGGAGAGCTAAAATCTTGGAAGTGGCAACAGGGAACATTCTGAGCCAGCACGTCAGGGGACCTACAAGAATGAGAGGCAATGATGAACCAGCTAGACTCGACCTGATATTCACATTGAATGAATCAGAAATAAGGGAAGTCAAATTTGAATCCCCAGTAGGAAAGAGTGACCTCAGAGTTCATATTTGAGTATCTGGTGGAGGAAGGATGTCCAAGGATGACATATCCAAGGATGGGATCGGAAGGGAAAAGCCTAAATTACCGAAGAGGAACATATGTTGAGATGAAGAACTTCCTAAAAGGAATACCATGGGAAACAGAACTTAGAGACAAGAATGTGCAGGTCATGATGGGTTATGTCACCCAGAAGTGCCAGGAAGCTACAGAACAGTTTATCCCAGTCCAAAAGGAGAAAAACGAAAAACAACAGAAGAATCCATTGTTCAACCAGGAATGTAAGGTAGCGAAGAAATTGAGTAAAAGAACATGGAGAAACTACAGGAATAACAAAACACCAGAGAGCAGGGAGAGATACCAGAGGGCAAGAAATGAGTACCTCAGAGTGAGGAGAGGAGCAGAGAGAGATTTTGAAAATGACATTGCGAGTAAAGCTAAGGCCCAATCAAAACTGCTCCACAGCCACATCAGGGGGAAAAACAGCAGTGAAGGAACAAGTGATGGAGCTGAGAAAAGGGGAGAACAGATACACAAAGAATGACATGGAGGAGTGTGAAGAACTCAATAAGAGATTCCAGGAGGTCTTCACAGAAGAACAAGGAGAAGCCCCTGCACTAAATGAGGCAAAACAAGCAACCTTGGAGGAATTTGACCTCATCAGTGATGAGGTCAAAAGGAATCTGTTGGAGCAGAATGTGACAAAGCCTGTTGGACCTGACAGAATCTCACTGTGGATACTAAAAGAAGGTGCAGAGACACTAAGAGCCACTCTTTATGGTGAATAACAGGTCACTGGAAACAGGAGACCTACCAGAATGTTGGAAGACGGCTTATGTAGTCCCAATATACAAAAAGGGTGACAGGCAAGAGGCACTGAAGTATAGGCCAGTTCCCTAACTTGTATACCATGCAAGGTGATGGAGAAGATCATGAGGAAAAGGCTCGTAGAACATCTGGAGGAAAATAGTTTTGTGACAAACCACCAACATGAGTTCAGAGATGGTAAATCGTGCCTCACAGGTTTAATAGAATTATATGACCATGCAACAAAAATTACGCAAGAAAGAGAAGGGTGGGCAGACTGCATTTTCTTGGACTGTCAGAAAGCCTTTGACACAGTACACCATAAAAGGCTGTTACAAAAGTTGGAGCAACAGGCAGGAGTAAAAGGAAAGGTGCACCAGTGGATAAAGAAGTAGCTAAGCAACAGGAAACAGCGAGTAACTGTTAGGGGAGAGGCATCAGAGTGGCGAGATGTCACCATCGGAGTCTGAGTTGGAAGATGGAAATCAGCACATCAGCAATCATGTTTGCTGATGATGCAAAAATTATGAGAAGAATCAAGACAGATGAAGATAGACAGAGACTACAGGATGACCTGGACTAACTGGAGGAATGGTCTAGAAAATGGCTGCTAAAGTTCAACTCAGGAAAGTGTAAAGTAATGAAATTAGGCGAAGGGGACAGAAGGCTGAACACAAGGTACCATCTGGGAGGTGAAATCCTGTAACAGTCAAATGGAGAGAAAGATCTGGGGGTTGATATCACACCGAACCTGTCCCCAGAGGCCCACATCAAAAGGATATCATCAGCAGCATATGCTAGGTTGGCCAACATAAGAACTGCCTTTAGAAACTTGTGTAAGGAATCGTTCAGGACCCTTTATACCACTGATGTCAGACCATTCCTGGAATATGCAGCTCCTGCCTGGAGTCCATATCTAGGTAA
The DNA here is from genome assembly GCF_040958095.1 of Procambarus clarkii. Lineage (NCBI taxonomy): Eukaryota > Metazoa > Arthropoda > Malacostraca > Decapoda > Cambaridae > Procambarus > Procambarus clarkii. The sequence goes on from NC_091238.1 coordinate 21,606,754, forward strand.
ACACAAGACAAAGTTAAAGAAGATTCAGCGGTATGTCACCAAACTCGTCCCGGAACTGAGAGGTATGTGCTATGCGGAAAGGCTAAAGGAGCTGAACCTCACGTCACTGGAAAACAGAAGAGTAAGGGAGGACATGATAATCACCTACAAAATTCTCAGGGGAACTGGCAGGGTGGACAAAGACAAACTCTTCAGCACGGGTGGAACACGAACAAAGGGACAGAGGTGGAAACCTAGTAACCAAATGAGCCACAGAGGCGTTAGAAAGAATTTTTTCAGTGTCAGAGTAGTTAGTAAATGGAACGCACTAGGAAGTGATATGGTGGAGGCTGACTCCATACACAGTTTCAAATGTAGATATGATAGAGCCCAGTAGGCTCAGGAATCTGTACACCAGTTGATTGACAGTTGAGAGGCGGGACCAAAGAAACACAGCTCAACCCTTGCAAGCACAAATTGGTGAGTACATACACATTCACATACACACAAACACACATACTTATAGGGCTCTGTACAAGAACTTGTTTCTGATATAGGTGAATGATCTTTAAGAAAGTATGGACTCATTCCTCTCAATGTTTGCTGATGATGCTAAAATTATGAGAAGGATTACGACAGATGAGGACAGCAAGAGGCTACAGGATGACCTGGACAGACGGAAGGAATGGTCCATCAAATGGCTACCAGTGTCGGAAAACCGACACTATTTACTAATATTAAATACAATAAGCAGATAATATTGCTTGCTGTATACACAAGCTAACCCATAGAAAATGTAGCTTGTAGTGGAATTTTCCTTCAATAGAAAATGGGATATCATTACTACATAGTGCTATAAATTCACCAGCTATTCTGTTGGTAATTATTCTTAAATACAGTAGTCTTTGAATTTATTACACCATAAAAACATCTCATTTTAATTAACCTAATTATCAGTATCGAAATAAAGTAAATGTGACCCTTCTATCACTTATTGACATCTGGACAAAGAGAGCCATGAGCGTCAGTGGTGAGGGTGGTCAGGCATTGTTTAAGAACATAGTGGCAGGAGCAAATTTAGCTCCTATAATTCTCCTTTGGACGAAGTGTTATGGCGATCAAATTACCGCTTCTTCCATCATCAACACACAGTCAACATCCAAACAAGGGAAGTGTCTTACCGAAACCCGTTTCTTACCACATGTCTGGCCTGTTAATGTTAGGAAGATATAGGGCGAACCGGTTAGCATGCTTAAGAAGCCACTAAACCCAGGAACATAGAAGAGGAAACAACAATTAATCTTGGTACATCAGTTACTTGGGTGTTGGAAGCTAGCCTCGCACGAGGATAATTTGGTGTCTACATCCTAGTTGTACCTGGTGGACTAAGCCTGCTGTACAATAAGATAAGGCCTCATAATTGTATTACTAATATATGTAGTTTAATACTGTAGTTTGATTGACTGCATATATATTAATTTAATATAACCCCCCCCCCCAATGTGTAAGAATCGATTTGTGAGAATACAGCAGAAATACAGTCCGCTAAACATCATACAAATTGCTATCGAAATATGTAAATTAATGTAAATATAAATTATATATAAATTCATATAAATTAAATACATATAAATCTCACGAGTCGGTTCCCACAACTAGAGTTTAACTCGAGCAAGTGCAAAGTGATGAGGATAGGCGTAGGGAGCAAGACTCCAAACACCAAAGTCCCAGCTGGGAGAGGAAATCTTTAAGGAGTCAGAATGAGAGAAAGATCTGGGGGTTGATAACACACCAGACCTGTCCTCCTGATGCTCACATCAAAAGGATAACATCAGCAGCATAGGCAAGGCTAACGAACATAAGAACTGCCTTCAGAAACATTTGTAAGGAATCATTCAGAACCTTGAAGACCTCATGTGTCTGACCAATACTGGAATATGTGGCTCCAGTGTGGATTCCACATCTAGCCAAAACAAAACTAAGTTAGAAAAGGTTCTGAGGTATGCCACCAGGCTAGTCTCCGAGTTTAGTGGTATGGGCAACGAGGATTATTGGAACTAAAACTCCCGACACTGGAAGACCGAAGAGTTAGGTGAGACATGATTGCTACCTATAAAATTCTCAGGAAAATTGATAGGGTAGATAAAGATAAACTGTTTAGCACGGGTGGTTCGCAAACCCAGGGAACCTAGGTGGAAACGTAGTACCCAACTGAGCTACAGGGACGTTTGAAAGAACTTTTTCAGTGTCAGAGAAGTTAACAGATGGAATGCATTGGGCAGCGGAGTGGTGGAAGCAGACTCAAAACAGTTTCATATGTAGATATGATAGAGCTCGCTAGGCTCAGGAACCTGTACACCAGTTGATTGACAGTTGAGAGGCGGGACCAAAGAACCAAAGCTCAACTCCCACAAGCACAACTTCATGAGTACAAATGCACACACACACACACACACACAGTTTGTAGGATTCGCGGCTAAGTAAACAGCGCTCTGGAATCATAGTCCTAAGGTCTCGGGTTCGATTACCGGTTGAGGTAGAATACAAATGGGCAGAGTTTCTTTTACCCTGATGTCTCTGTTCACAGCAGTAAATAGGTACCTGGGAGTCATCCAGCTGCTACGCGTTGCTTTATGGGGCTGTGTGTGTGTACTCACCTATTTGAACTTGTGGAGGTTTTGCTCTGGCTCTTTAGTCCCGCCTCTCAACCGTCAATCAACTGAAGTACAGATTCTTGAGCCTACTGGATTCTATCATATCTACATTTGAAACTATGTATGTAGTCAGCCTCCACCACATCACTGCCTAAAGCATTCCTTCTGTTAACTACTCTGACACTAAAAAAGTTCTTTCTAACGTTCCTGTGGCTCATTTGCGTACTCAGTCTCGACCTGTGTTCTTTGTTCGCGTACCACCCTTGTTAAACAGTTTATCCATATCTACCCAGTCCATTCCTCTGCAAATTTTGTAGGTCGTGATCATGTCTCCTCTTACTCCTCTGTCTTCCAGTGTCGTGAGGTGCATTTCACGTAGCGTTTCCTCGTAACGCATGCCTCTTAGTTCTGGGACTAGCTTAGTGGCATGCCTCTGAACTTTTTCAAGCTTTGTCTTGTGCTTGACAAGGTACGGGCTCCATGCTGGGGCCGCATACTCCAGGATTGGTCTTACATATGCCGTGTACAAAGTTCTAAATGATTCCTTACACAGGTTCCTGAAGGCTGTTCTGATGGTAGCCAGCCTCGCATATGCCGCAGATGTAATTCTTTTTATGTGGGCTTCAGGAGACAGGTTTGGTGTGATATCAACTCCTAGATCTTTCTCTCTGTCCGTTTCATGAAGTACTTAATTTCCCATTCGGTATACTGTGTCTGGGCTCCTTTTTCCACTGCCAAGTTTCATGACCTTGCATTTACTCGTGTTGATCTTTAATAGCCATTTGTTGGACCATTCATTCAGTCTGTCTAGGTCATCTTGTAGCCTCCTACTATCCTCCTCTGTTTTAATCCTCCTCATAATTTTTGCATCATCAGCAAACAATGAGAGGAACTATTCTATACCCTCTGGGAGATCATTTTCATATATCAGAAACAGTATAGGTCTAAGGACTGAACCCTACGGGACTCCACTGGTGACGTCTCGCCAATCTGAGGCATCACCCCTCATTGTGACTCGATGTCACAATGAGGGGTGACACCACCTTAGGTACTCCCTTATCCAATGGAGTACTTTCCCTTTCACTCCTGCCTGCAAATGGCAAATATGCCATTTGCAGGTAAATTTTCAGCCTGCTTTTTCTTCAGCTTTTTCACTAGCATCTTGTGAGGTACTGTGTCAAAGGCTTTCTTTCAATCCAAAAATATGCAGTCTGTCCACCCCTCTTTTTCTTGGCTGATTTTTGTTGCCTGGTCATAGTATTCAATTAATCCTATGAGGCAGAACTTGCAATCCCTGAGCCCATGTTGATGCTGTGTTACAAAGTTCTTTCGCTCCAGATGTTCCACAAGCTTTTTTCGCACAATTTTCTCCATCAGCTTGCATGGTATGCAAGTTAGGGACACTGGTCTGTAGCTCAGTGCTTCCTGTCTATTCCCCTTCTTGTATATCAGGACTACATTACCAATATTCCAAATTTTTGGCAATTCCCCTGTTACCAGTGATTTGTTATACAATATGGAGAGTGGCAGGCACAGTGCTTCTGCTCCTTCCTTTAGTATCCATGGGAAGATTCCATCCGGGCCTATAGCCTTTGTCACATCCAACTCTAGGAAGAGTTTTCTAGAGTTGGATCCAACTCTAGGAAGAGTTTCCTTTCATCCCCACTGATAATCTCAAACTCTTTTAGTGGTTCCTGGTTAACTATTCCTTCTCTCATCTCTGGAACTTCCCCTTGCCCTAACGTGAAGACCTCCTGGAACTTCTTATTCAGTTCCTCGCACACTTTCTTGTCGTTTGTAGTGAATCTGTCTGCCTCTATCTTAAATTTCATTACCTGTTCCTTTACTGTTGTTTTTCTCCTGGTGTGTCTGTGAAGCAATTAAGGTTGAGTCTTTGCCTTGCTTGTGATGTCATTTTCGTATTGCCTGTCTGTTTCTCTTCTCAACCTGACATATTCATTCCTGGCACTCTGGTATCTTTCTCTGCTCTCGAGTGTCCTGTTGTTTCTATAGTTTCTCCACGACCTTTTACTTTGCTGATTAGCTAGCTTACATCTGGTTAAACTATGGGGTTTCTCATATGCATTTCGTTGTTTTCCTTTTGGACCGGGACAAACTTCTGTGTGATGTAGTCCATCATGTCTTGGGCCGTCTTTCCTCTGAGCTCAGTTTTTTATGTTATGTCTGTTAGGAATTTCCTTATCTTTTCATAGTTTCCCTTTCGGAATGCCAGTCTTTTGTTTTCAGTTCCCCTTCTCGATTTTCTTAACCCTTCTTCAACCAGATACTCAAACGTCAGTACACTGTGGTTGCTCATTCCTACCGGGACCTCGAAACCGATATCCCTTATGTTAGAGTCGTTCAGAGTGAAGACTAGGTCAAGTCTCGCTGGTTCATTGTTTCCTCTCATCCTTGTGGTTTCCCTGACATTCTGGCTTAAGAAGTTTCTTGTCGCCACTTCCAATAGTTTAGCTCTCCACGTATCCTCGCCTCCATGCGGTTCCTCATTCTCCCAGTCAATGCTTCCACGATTGAAGTTCCCCATGATGAGCAGATGGGATCTATTTCTACAAGCCGCAGAGGCTGCCCTTTCAATTATAGTGTTAACTGCCATGTTGTTGTTGTCATACTCTGGTCTAGGTCTTCTGTCATTGGGTGGCAGGTTATATATCACTGCTACTACTATTCTTGGTTCTCCCATTATCATGGTGCCTTTTATGTAGTCTCTGAATCCCTCGCAGCCCGGGATGACCATCTCCTTGAAACTCCATTCCTTTCTCATTAGTATGGCCACTCCGCCTCCTCCCCTACCTTCCCTCTCATTCCTTATAACTGTGTAGTCCTGGGGAAACACTGCATACGTTATGATTCTGAGAGTTTTGCTTCTGTGAGTCTGATTACATCTGGGTTTAATTCCTGTGCTCTTTCTATTAGTTCTCTTGCCTTTCTTGTAATCCCATCTATATTCGAGTACATCACCCTGAAACTGACTCTCTTCTGTCCTTCCTCAGTGTCTCATGATTCCCCTTAATCAGGGAAGCAGGGAGGGTTCGGGATGGGAGGGCATAAGGAGGAGGACCTGGGGGATCTGGGGTTTGCGGGGGCTGGGAGGATCTGGTACGGGTAGGGTGGTGGAGGAGAGAGGGCTTGGGGGGTGAGAGGGGGGAGGTTTGGGGGGGGGTGAGTCGGGGAGGCGTGGGGGGTATGAGAGGAGGGAGTGCCTGAGGGGGTATGAGGGGAGAGAGGGCTTGGGGGTGGGGGGAAGGAAGATCTGAGAGGGGTGAGGAAGAAGGGAGGGCTTAGGGGAGTGGGGGAGATGGGCGGGCTTAGAGGGGTGGGGGAGAATGGAAGGCTTAGGGAGGGCTTAGGGAGGTGGGGGGGGGACGGAGGGCTTGGGGGTGGGGGAGACAGAAGGGCATGGGGGAGAAGGGAGGGCTTGAGGGGTTAGGGGAGAAGGGAGGTCCTGATAAGGGGGGTAAGTGGGAGAGGATGCCCTATGTGGGCACTTAATAGGGGGCTGGCAGGGGTTGAGGCAGGTAGGATGTCTATTGGGTAGAAGGCGGGGGTGGTGCTCCTCTCCCTGTAGCTGTTAAACTTCTTGTGGAGTGTTCCCCATTCCTCTCTGGGATTGTAGGGTTTTGGGGTTGTAGTTCCCTGACTTCTTTCTTTCTCCCTGTGCTCCTTCCTCGCATCTGCTGCCCTCTTTCTCTCGTCCCTTGTCATATTCCTCTGCAGGAATACTTTTCTGAACATCGGTGCAGTTGCAAGTCTGCTCTTCTTTGCTAACAGGTCCTCTTTTGTGTTATCACTCATGAATACCACCTTTATCAATCGGTCTCTGTCCTTGTACTTTCCAAGCCTGAAAACTTTTTTGATATTCTGGTCAGCCCTCTCCATCCTTGCCTCGTTAAGGATCTTAGTAACTGCCTTTTTGTCCTTGTTTCTCCTCTCTGCTCGGCTGGTCCCTGATTGCTTCTTAATACCTGCTACTACTTCTGCTCTATTTCTCTCTATCAGCCAGCTAGTACATCTAGCTGCTTCCTGAGAAGAGGCCACTTCCATGGCAATTTCCCTTACTGCAGACTTAGCTTCAAGGTTCTTTTTAACCCTCAAACCGCTCGGGGTCCAAATGGAATTAACACCCACACACGCAACAAAAAAAAAATTCTAAAATTTTTTGTTTCTTTTTAATCTCTTTATTCGTGTTCCCTGAGCACGGGAAAAATAATAAAAAAAATTAATTACACTTACCGTGGACGTAAATGACCCGAGAAGATCGTCGATGACGTCACGCCTGATCTTCGCTGGACCGCTGTGCGCCCAGGGTGAGTCAGGCGCGACGGAGAAGGAGCGCGAGTTGCCGCGAATTTATTTTCGCGTTATTATTTACAGTATCTATGGCGTATTTTACACCCATTTTTTTCACTGGTGTGGTTCAATATGTTCTCACAAGATGATTTATAAACATAAAACTGTTGTCAATGTATATTGTATCCACATATTAGTGTCACAAGTATTTGCACAAAAATGTCTTATTTCACAATAAAATATACTATTTCTTATGATTTATTTCCATTATATACACTCACTTATTCTGTATTTACATGTTTTGGCACGAGTCTTGGACATTTAGAAGTCATCAAGACTGTGATACTCGTTGAAACATCGGACATGGCACAGAGGGACCTGACACGCTGTGCACCAAGTCATCACCATTTTTCTTTTCTGTTCCCTCTTGGTTGTTGACCAGCATACTACACACACACGCTGGCCTACTGCACGCTTTCCAGTTGGTGGTAAAAACCTGAGATTGTGTGTCAAAAAGGCATGCCTGTAAGCGAGCCTGGGTGTTGGAGCATGGTGGAATACCGGGTTCAGAATGGGCCTCTGTACACCAGGAATTACTTTGCCAAACTTCTGTAGTAATTGTGTTGCTACAGTAAAATTGAATGCACGGAAATTACGTTTACCACCTGTTTTGACAAGATACATATTGGAACTGTTCAGCATTGTTACATCAACAAGGTGGAAAAACATTTTCTTGGTCCACTTCACTGTTTTCCGTACACACTCCAATGCCCCCACCATCATATCACATTTATCCACCAAACGCATGTTGATGTTATAGTCCAAGACACAATCTGGCTTATAGATTATTTCTCTGGTGGTTCTGTTCACCTTGCCACTGTCCACCATTGTTCCAGCATGAATGGTGGTCAACATGTTCACTTCACGCCTGTCTTTCCACAGCACTGAAAGCATTCCACCTGTTTTTCTGAGCTCGCAATCACCAACCTGCATAGCACCTGGAAACACTGGCATTTCCCTTCGTTTTGCCTTCACTGTGCCACACACACCAGTTCTATTATCAAGCAAGAACCTAGTTAGCAAGGGACTGGTATAATAGTTATCTGTGTATAAAATGTGGCCCTTGTTCAGATATGGTGCAAGCAGTGACTTCACAACACTACCTGAGAAGCCATGTTGGTCATTAGCAGGAATGTCTACATTTGTACCCGTATACATTATCATATGTAACACAATTCCTGTTTCACAGTCACAGAGTACAAAGAATTTCAATCCAAATCGGTGGCGTTTGGAGGGAATATGCTGCTTGAAGGCAAGACGTCCTTTGAAAAGCACAAGGGATTCGTCAATCACAAGCTTCTGAGCTGGTACGTAGAAATCCCTGTACTTTCCGATAAGTGCATTGCTGGTTCATCTTCTCCTCTCATTCTTGTTGGTTCTTTGATGTGCTGGCTTAGAAAGCTTCTTGTTGCCACGTCCAGCAGCTTAGCTCTCCATGTTTCTGGTCCTCCATGCGGGTCTCTGTTCTTCCAATCTATCTTCCCATGGTTGAAGTCTCCCATAATTAGTAGTCCAGATCCATTCCTGCTAGCAACAGAAGCTGCTCTTTCTATTATGTTAATGGTGGCCATGTTGTGTCTATCATATTCCTGTCTAGGTCTTCTGTCATTTGGTGGTGGATTATATATGACTACGACTATAATTTTTTTCCCTCCACTTGTTACGGTACCTGCTATGTAGTCACTGAAACCTTCACAGCCCTGAATATCCATCTCCTCAAAATCCCAGCCTTTTCTTACCAGCAGAGCTACACCACCCCTCTTCCTTCCCTCTCTTTCCTCATAACATAATAGTCCTGTGGGAACACTGCGTTTGTTATCGTTTTCATGAGCTTTGTTTCTGTGAGGGCTATTATGTCTGAGTTTGTGTGTGTGTGTGTGTGTGTGTGTGTGTGTGTGTGTGTGTGTGTGTGTGTGTGTGTGTGTGTGTGTGTGTGTGTGTGTGTGTGTGTGTGTGTGTGTGTGTGTGTGTGTGTGTGTGTGTATTCACCTAGTAGTGCTTGCGGGGGTTGAGCTCTACTCTTTCGGTGTCACTCAACTGGTGTACAGGTTCCAGAGCCTATTGGGCTCTATCATATCTACACTTGAAGTCAGCCTCCACCACATCACTTCCTAATGCATTCCATTTGTCTACGCTGACACTGAAAAAATTCTTTCTAACGTCTCTATGGTTTATTTAGGCAATCAATTTCCACCTGTGTCCCTTAATGTGTGTGTCCCTTGTGTTAAATAGTTTGTCTCTATCAATTCCTCTGAGGATCTTGTATGTTGTGATCATGTCCCCTCTAACTCTTCTGTCTCCAAGTGACGTGAGGTTTAATTCCCGTAGTCTCTTCTCGCAGCTCATACCCCTCAGTTCGGGTACTAGTCTGGTGGCAAACCTTTGAACCTTTAACAGTTTAGTCTTATGCTTGACTAGATACGGAGTCCAGGCTGGAGCCGCATTATCCTGGATTGATCTGATATATGTGGTCTACCAAGTCTGAAGAATTCCTTACACATGTTTCTAAAGGCCGTTCTTATGTTATGCTCTTGATATATCATCTTGATATGTTTGTACTCACCTAGTGGAACTCACGTAGTTGTGCATGTGGGGATTGAGCTCTGGCTCTTTGGTCCCACCTCTCAACCGTCAATCAACAGGTGTACAGATTCCTGAGCCTATTGGGCTCTATCACATCTTCATTTGAAACTGAATATGGAGTTAGCCTCCACCACATCAATTCCTAGTGTATTCCATCTACTAACTACTCTGACACTGAAAAAGTCCTTTCTAACGTCCCTCTATGTGTGTGTGTGTGTCTGATTGTGTGTTAAAGTGAAATATATGTAAAAGACATAATATAGCTAAAATTGATTGGTTAGAAAAGCGAGGTCCAGGAGCTAATTGCTCGTTTCTGCTGGCACAAATAGTTAATTCACACACACACACCTCAGGGTAGACAATGGTGAATGCAAGAATTTTGAATAAACTTGAGAGGGAAGATATTTTGGAGCAAATAAAGAGAAGTGTGACAAGTCCCGTCATAGATGGAATCAGATGATAATAATGTTCAAGGACTGATTAAGGATTTAATTGAGAAATTTTGAAGCAAAATGTCAAAACTTTAAGAGGAACTACAGAATTTCAGAATCAGGGAGGCGACAACTGAGCGAGAACAGCGCCATTAGAGAATAATGAAACATGACTTAGAAGCTAAAAGCTTTTGGCAGAAGGAAATGGAGCAAATAAGAATAACTTGAGAGAAGATAGATGTAAAACACAGGAGATAGTTGTAAAGTGGAAATATAAATAAAATAAGAAAGTTGGCAGATTGTACAGGGAGAGGCTATCAACCATTAAGACAAAACTCGTAAACCTGAATACTGTAACAAATAGTCAGTATGAACATTGCAGTGGAAAAATAACATGATGGATGCTGCTCTCCAAATAGCAAATTCACAAACAATAAAAGAACAAACTTTGAGGATAATACTAAAAGAAAGAACGTTAATATTTCATGGTCTGCCTAAGATAAAAACAGACGCCACAGTGAACCGTATGCAATTAGAAAGAGAATCATTAGTAAAGCTCCTGAGAGGGCTTCGCCTTACAAAGGTTTAAACAGATCTGGGAGAAATGTACAATCTGGGGACATACTGTCACGATAAATGTACAGGCTGGGGTCATATACTGTCACGAGAAATGTAAGGGCTTGTGTCATATACTGTCACGAGAAATGTACGGGTTGGGGGTCATATACGGTCACCAAAAATGTATGGGCTGGGGTCATATACTGTCACGTGAAATGTACAGGCTGGGCTCATATACTGTCACGTGAAATGTACGGGCTGGGGGTCGTATACTGTCACGAGGAATGTATGGGCTGGGGTCATATACTGTCACGTGAAATGTACGGGATGGGGTCATGTACGTCAAGAGAAATGTACATGCTGGGGTTATGTGCTTGCCACGCGTCACTCTCCTTGGCCTTGTGTTACAGGGGTTACAGTTAAAAACGACAGTGTTTTTCACTGACGGCGAACCACTCACTACTACTGCCGTTGCCACTCCAGACTCTTCCAAGACTTTCAGCTCACAGTCCTCGGCGTCCTTATACTGCTGGAACTCGACTTCCTCGCACTTCTCTGAAGTGTTTAGTCTTCTGTAGTCGCTGTGCACTTATCAGGCTGCATTACTTCATTGAATGAGGCTCCTGGACTTCGGAACTCGAGAGCTCAACCAGCGCACGTCCGCTCTCAATGAAGAGCCGTGAATCTCTGCGGGAACAGTGCCCTGCAGGCTCTGAGCCAGGCCTCCCGGTGACATCACAGCTTCCAGGGGCGGGCTCTCATTGGTCACTCACGTCACGTCACCACAGTCAGCCAATAGCCAGCTTGCTGGCGTCTTCATATTTTAAGCGCAATCCAGGCAGGGCCGTCGCCATTTTGTATGTACTAGGAGCGTAAGCCCTCCTACAAGCCAAAACTAAAATGACAGTTTTAGTCCGAAAACGTACTTTTGCTAGCTGTCACCTATGTCAAACTGATCCCTGCAATTTAGGTAATCTGCAGGGTGTATAGACATGACTTTTCTCGCTGGATAAGGGAATATATAGGAGAGGGCACCGTAACAACTGTCACAAGAAATGTTCAGGCTGGGGTCATATACTGTCACAAGAAATGTTCAGGCTGGGGTTATATACTGTCACGAGAAATGTTTAGGCTGGAGTTATATATTGTCACAAGAAATGTACAGGCTGGGGTCATGTACTGTCAAGAGAAATGTTCAGGCTGGGGTTATATATTGTCACAAGAAATGTACAGGCTGGGGTCATGTACTGTCAAGAGAAATGTTCAGGCTGGGGTTATATATTGTCACAAGAAATGTACAGGCTGGGGTCATGTACTGTCAAGAGAAATGTTCAGGCTGGGGTTATATATTGTCACAAGAAATGTACAGGCTGGGGTCATGTACTGTCAAGAGAAATGTACAGGCTGGGGTCATGTACTGTCAAGAGAAATGTACAGGCTGGGGTCATATACTGTCACGAGAAAATAAGAAACCTAGTCCAATCAAACTGATAGTTACTAATGAAACTGCTTCAAGCTTCTTGATGAAATGAAAAAAGAGTTCTCAGAACAATGAGAGGGATTTCACAGGCTCTTCCTCCAGAATGATATGAACAGGCAGGAATAAAAACAATGGTAGAACAAACAAGGAGCAGGGCAGAGAAAAGGATTGAAGGAAGGAGAGTGGGCAATATAGCCAGCTAGAGGAGGGAGTGAGACAAGAGACAAGAGATTTCTAATTCCCCCAGGAAACACGAGAGCAACACCCACATAGTAGATATATAGTGTAAGACCATGTAAACAGGTAACATGACTAACGAGCAGCTAGAACCCCAGGTAGAAGGAATCGGTTCCTAGGCTTGACATGGAACGAAAAACTAGAATACCTCTAGCTCCTCCCCCAAGCCAAACATACCAGAAATCCAACATATCTACAGACTTACTTCCACCAACATTCCCCCATGGAGATGTTGAAGGACGTACCTAGGCTGGAATCTAGACTTTCAAAGGACAATACAACAATAGAGACTCTAAAGATCAGGTACACCAAAACCAATGGATTGTCTGATAAAGCATATGAACTTGACTAAAACAGCAATGTAATGTAATAACATTAGTAGATACCAAAGTAACTGGTATCGTTAGCATTTCCCAAGGAAATTTCAAATAATGAGAAGCGAAAGACTATTGAGAGGAGGAAAAGATTGTAGAAGAAGTAGTAGAGAGGAACACTCCTGATGCAACATGTCAAAGAGGAAACAAGGAGAAGGGGGTAGTGACCAAACAGCTAGGGTAGATCTGGTCTTTGCGCAGAAAGAGATGGACATTGCAAACATAAACATGAAATGCCACTAGGAGCCACTGGCTACTCTGTTCTAGTCCTGGAATACGTGGTGACAATGGCGACCATAAAAAAATGTATCAAGGGGGATAATATAAGGTTAGCATACAAGAGAGAAGAATACCAGAAGGTCAGCGAATTCCTGTAGCGGATAGAATGGGGAAGAGAACTCAGAGGAAAATCAACACATGGCATGATGGACTACATATCGAACAAACACAGACAGATTTAATCCATTACACACACATAAATCACAATAGTGTGATGTATCAAATGATTTGTTTTGGATTTGTTCATCTAATCCATCACTAAGGGAAACAAAACGCGCATAAGCCATTGGTTCAACAGCAAATATCTGAGAGCAAAAGGAACAATAAAAAAATCATGGAAGAAATATTTAGAGCACAGAATAATAAGAAATTCCAATGCATACAAAGAGGCCAGAAATGTGTACACAGAAACTAGGAAAGTAGCAGAGAAGCAGTATGAGAATGACAATGCACACAAGGCTATGTCCGAACCGTTCCATAGTCCATAGGGCGCCTGACAGGTGAGCGGACAGCGCCTCGGATTAGTAGTCCTGATGTTCCAGCCTCGATCCACAGTGGAGGCGGAGACAAATGGGCAAAATTTTTCTTTCACCCTGATGCCCCTGTTACCTAGCAGTAAATAGGTACCTGGGAGTTAGACAGATGCTACGGGCTGCTTCCTGGGTGTGTGTGTGTAACAAAAAGGAAGCCTGGTCGAGGACCGGGCCGCGGGGACGCTAAGCCCCGAAATCATCTCAAGATAACATCTCAAGGTAATCATAACAGGAGGAAGATGTCTGTGAATAATTAGCTTATCAGACTTCATAAGAGTGAGGAAGGACATGGAAAATTATTAGGAGGCATGCAAGGAACTTAAAATCCTTCAGGAAGTATTAAAGCTGTACACACAGAAGTCACAATTGCGTGATGCATGAAATGAACAAATCCACAAGGGCCGTGATGAGGATTCGAATCTGCATCCAAGAGCATCCCAGACGCTGCCTTAATCGACTGAGCTACGACATGGTCAAAAGGAGTTGAAACCGAAGTTCTACTGAACTTACTGGATCCTGCAGCCTCACCGAAGCACAAACCAGGGTTTTACACAACGCCCCCCATGCTTATTGACATAGCTCGAGTGCATGGGGGGAAGTTGTGTAAAACCCTGGTTTGTGTCTCGGAGAGGCTGCAGGATCCAGTAAGTTCAGAAGAACTTCGGTTTAACTCCTTTTGACCATGTCGTAGCTCAGTCGATTAAGGCAGTGTCTGGGATGCTCTTGGATGCAGGCTCAAATCCTCGTCACGGCCTTGTGGATTTGTTCATTTATTAAAGCTGTACCCTGAATGGCACTAGAATTTAGAGCCCAAAAATACTGAACAGAAAATTCCAAAGAAAACGCATTGAAATAACAGTGACACCATAAGAAGTAAAGAAGCAACTTCAGGAACTAGATGTGACAAAACCCGTGGGACCAGATAAATATCGCCTTGGATACTAAAACAGGCAGCAAAAGCCTTGTACAGCTTGCCATAACATTTAATTTCTCCCAAGAAATGGGAGAACTTCCTGAAAGCTGGAAAATGGGTTACGTGGTGCCACTTTACAAAAAAATGGAGAAGACAGAAACCATTAAATTAGAGACCCATATCACTAACAAGTATTCCATGCAAGTTGCTAGACAGACAATTTAGACGCAGGCTACCACCTACCACCTAAATGCCTGCCCACAGGCAGGCAGTGTAGAGAGGTTACAAGTGGAGTATCACAAGGGACGAATTTAGGGCCCATCCTGTTTCTAATATATATATTCCAATAGCATATAATAGAAATGACAGGAAATTGGCTCCATATTAATGTTTGCAGATGATGCAAATCTAATGAGAAGAGTCAGGTCAGGGATAGATTGTGATGCATTGCAAGCGGATTTTGACACACTCCAGATGTGGTCTGCAAATTGGCTGCTAGAATTTAACCTAGCCAAATGCAGTGTTATGACGATTGAAACAGGAGTGCGAAGATCATTACATCAGTATAGGATGAAGTAAAGACTAATTCCTTAATCAGAAAAGGAAAAAAACATGGAAGTGGGCATAACCCCAAATTTAATGTCAAAATCACACATTAGCAGAATAACAACAGCCGCATATGGCATATTCGCCAACATCCGTGTATCCTTCAGAAACGTGGAGAAAGGATCTTCTCAGGCCATATATACAGTGAATGTGTGATCTATTCTTAAATATGCATCCTCAGAATGGAACCCTTAGCTGAAAAATTGCTAGGAAAACTGGAAAATATCTAAAGACATGCAACTAAACTAGTTTCGGAGCTGAGGGGATTGAGATATGTGGAAAGACAGAGAGCACTTGATCTTACAATACTGGAGGAAAGGGGAGATAGTAGGGACATGATAACAACATATTTAACATTCGGAGGAAAATTGACAAAGCAGCATTGTTCAAAGCTAGGAGATCATAGACGAAAACTAGAGATGCAAATGAGTGATTGAGATGAAGAAGAACGTTTTCAGATACAGCTAGCTATCATTAAATGTAATAGATTAGATGCAAGAGTCGTTGAAGCTAATCTGAGTCAGAATATAAATGTATATATGATGAAAAACTCGAGAAATGAGTCATTTAATTAATTTACGAGCGCTTGGGAGGCCGGGCTAGCTGCAAGCACAACAAGGAGAGTATACACACACACAAAGTGGGCTGAACAAAGCAGAGAGTACCGGAGCAATAGAGAACAATGAATTACTTTGAACGGGAAAGACGTCAGAGTGGCGTGATGTCACCAACGGAGTCCCACAAGGTACTATAATTTGCTTCAATGTCCAGACGGGTTGGAAAAGGTGGGAGGGAGGAAGAAGAATGAGGAGTTGAAATTCTTGAAGAGGATGTAGATGGGGAATAAGGAGGCTAAAAAATTTGGTGACACAAGAAGAAATGAACAGCCTGCAAGATAACATAGACAGACTGATGGAATTATAATAAATGGCTACAAAACTTTAACGCAAGTATGTATACAATGATTAAAATAGGTAATGGAAGTAGAAGGCCAATCGCAAGGTACGAGTTAGGAGATGAAGTCCTTCAGGAATCAGGTAGAGATCTAGGGATTGATATCGCAACAAACCATTTCCTAAAAGCCTATATCGAAAGGATATCCTCAGCGGTATATACTACGCTGGCCAACATGAAAACGGCCTTCAGAAACTTGCGTAAAGAATCATTGAGAACCTCCTGTACCACATGTGGAACACCAATCCTAAAGTATCAGATCCAGCGTGGAAGCCATACCTATATAAAAAAACAGACATAGCTAGAGGGATTCATTGGTATTTTACGAGGCTAGTCCCTGAGCTCAGAGGTAGTCCTTGGAAGACAGAAGAAATGAGGGAGGCATGAGTACCACTTACAAAATTCCCAGAGGAATTAACAGCATTGATAAACACAAACTATTTACAATAGGTGGAACACTCACACGGGAACAGCAGTGGAAATTTAGTGCTCATATGTGCCACAGAGACACAATAAGTAGTTTTTTCAGTGTGAGAGTTATTAAGAAATAGAATGCATTATTAAGTGATGTTCTGGATGGAGACTCCATTCGTAGTTTTAAATATAGATATGATAGAACCTATTAGGCTGAGGAACCCGCACACCAATTGATCAACAGTTTAGAGGCGGAACCATAGAGTCGAAGCTGAAATCCTGTAAGCACAACTAGCTGATTACTAATAGGTGAGTACACACACAGTGCCTCGTGGGCAGTGTTCAGGGATTGTAATCCTGGGACAGGGATTGTAATCCTGAGAGCAGGGGTTGTAATCCTGAGGGCAGGGGTTGTAATCCTGAGGGCAGGGGTTGTAATCCTGAGGGCAGAGGTTGTAATCCTGAGGGCAGAGGTTGTAATCCTGATGGCAGGGATTGTAATCCTGAGGGTAGAGTTTGTAATCCTGATGGCAGGGGTTGTATTCCTGAGGGCAGGGGTTGTAATCCTGAGGGCAGAGGTTGTAATCCTGATGGCAGGGATTTTAATCCTGAGGGTAGAGTTTGTAATCCTGAGGGTAGAGTTTGTAATCCTGATGGCAGGGGTTGTATTCCTGAGGGCAGGGGTTGTAATCCTGAGTGCAGGGGTTGTAATCCTGAGTGCAGGGGTTGTAAACATAAGGGCAGAGTTTTTAATCCTAAGGGCAGGAGTTGTATTAATAAGGTCAGGGGTTGTAATAATAAGGGCAGGGGTTGTAATTATAAGGGCAGGGGTTGTATTCGTAAGTGTGGGGGGGTCGATTCACTGTCAAGACAGAAACAGATTCTGTCACGTAATACACCTGTTCACCTAGGAGTAAATAATTACCTGGGAATTAGCTGCTACTTGCTTCATCCTAGGAATGTGTATGTACTCACCTATTTGTGCTTGCAGGGCTTTGGCTCTTTGGTCCCGCCTCTCAACTGTCAATCATCTGGGATACAGATTCCTGAGCCTACTGGGCTCTGTCATATCTACATTTGAAACTGTGTATGGAGTCAGCCTCCACCACATCACTGCCTAATGCATTCCATCTGTTAATTACTCTGACACTGAAAAAGTTCTTTCTAACGTCCTTTTGGCTCATGTGGGTACTAAGTTTCCACTTGTTCGCGTACCACAAGTGTTGAATAGTTTATCCTTGTCTACCCGGTATACAGACAGACAGACAGATACACAGTTGCCGGTTAGACCATCCAACTGACAGATGGACGGACCGACAGACAGACAGACACTGAGACAGAGAGACAGATAGACAGACATGCAGGCAAACAGACAGACAGGCAGTAACTGTCTAACTAACTAACTAACCTCCACTCAACATACACACACACACACACACAGACAATGTTTTTAGTTTTCACAAAGTTTACTCACATAATAAAGGTTACGTTTACGGCTCCAATCTCAACGTTGAAGAACGGAAATAATATCCGTATGTCTCGGCTAAGTCACTTAGCTCTATAAGAATATTTTCTGTAGGTTTGTTATTAATAAACGAACAATCTGGAGAAGCTTCTGTGTGACGACTGCGGGGGTATCGCTTTTCAACCACCCTCCCACCATTTTATGGCAGGAAGCGCAAATGCAGTAATCATGCGCCTTTAGGTAGTAATGCCCATTCTTAGCTAGAGTTGTAGGGATAATCCAGCTTAAACTCCAGTTGGAAAAATGCTCAACCTAGCTCGTTCACAGCGAACATGGTCCAAACTGCGGAACGTCTTTCTACGGTACAGTTCCATACTGAGCTCGCTCTCAAAACTGTGACCTGAAGAACCCTAAGAGGATATTTATCATCGAGAGAAAAAAAAACGAGGGTTTACATAACGCTTTATATTCCATTGTTATTCTCTGTACGTGCTTAAGGTAAGATCCCACTATCCCATGTGCTCGCCAACCCTCCTCAGTCTCGACTTGGCAACACGTCTATGCACACCTCTCCGCTTTCAAGTAAGTCTACCTTCTTCTTCTTCTTACTGCAAAATGTTTCTCATCACTTTTGCTACCTCTTTCTACTTTACTTCTGTTAACTTTTCCCGACTCCTGCTGCTTCCGTATGTTTTGATACTACTACTTATTCTTTCTTAACTTCTGTTGCTGCTTCCTTTAAGTTTTTGCTACACTCTCTCTCTCTTTCTCTCTCTGTTGGAAATTTCCAACACTAATACAATACTATTGTATTATAATAAATCAGTATTATTATATACTAACTACAGTAGTCACTAAAACTTACTAACAGTAATGTTCACATAAACTAACCATTATATCTACATATGGATGCTGGAATTCTTACGAAATAAAGCACCAGTATTGCGTCAGATTATATCTAGTTAAACACATTTATTGCCAGTGTGTTAGAGAATTGAATGTGGTTCTCTAAAATCATCAGTATTTCATGTGATAATTATTTACGGATAACATAACTCCCAAATAATTCTAAATCGAGAGTTTTTAGTTACAATTGTTATCAAGTAATAGTTTTTCTAGCACGCGTGAATGCCATGGAGAAAACTAAAATCTTCTCCCTTTCTCGTTTACCACCATATGACAGGAAAGCAATAATATTTAAATCCCTAGAATCAGAACCCAGTCTTTATTAAAGTATTTCAACCACAATTGCGCGAAATAATATTATTCGTGATAAATAATTTCTGTGGTGAATGCGGGACGCGGGTTGAGGGAGAAGGAGACGCCATTGTGTGTGTGTGGCGGTAGCTCGTGTTGCGGAGTGAGCAGCGAGAGCACGTACTTGGACAGGAAAGTCGTGGCGTCAGAGTCTGAGACACGTGACGTTGGGATTATCAGCAAGAATTACACTGATATTCAGCTTAGAACGAATAATTATTCTTCCACGTGATCCACAGTGCTCGGTCAATCAATAACGCGTCGATAATCAAGCCAAACTCTCAACCACGTGTACAACATTGTGGAAGTTTGAGACCAAGACGCGATACCGGCAGACTTCAGCATACACTACACTCATGCTAAGTATATATTTCTTTCTTGATGCATCATTAGAGATTGTATATTTCGTGGGCAGTCTGTCGTTACATAGCAAGACGACAAAAAATCCAATGTTAGTACCGCATTAATCTTTAATTTCTATTTTCATAAATATTGAGATTTAAGTAGCCTAGTTCACTGCTACGTAATATCCTTTAAATTACAGCTCGTATGTGAGGAGTCGACGAGCCGTTAACTACATTCGTGTTATTCACCTCTAAGGGCTTCTATGTGGAGATCCTGAGATCACGAGGACGAGGCATGAACGATGTCATAGAAATCGTCTTAAAGCTAAGACTTTTTGTACACATTGAATTGCTCCAATTTATTATACATATCCATAATATTATCATATTGAGTACTTGCCATGTGAACTGGAGATGGATGTGTTTACTTAGATGATTGCTCTTTAATTTTAACAATCATTAATATTTTCTATTTGAATTTACCTATTGATTCTTTAATAATTTGGTCATAATATTCTTTATTCAACAATGAACTGGTGCACGAACCACACTAGTTCCTAGACGTATATGAAGTTCTAGCAATACCCCCCCCCCTCCCAATGTAGGTGTTTGAGGCTCTGACTTTAGTTAATTAACCATACAGTCCATCATTTATTTAAGTGATTATTCTTTCTAATATTTATCCATAGACACTGGTTCTTCCTTGTGTTTCTAATGATCACTTTTTATTAGTTTCCCTCTTTTCTCAAAAGTGGATGGTCCTTCGTTATTAATTAAATACTTAAATAATTAAATAATTGATTCAAGCCCCAGATATCCCACATTATGGTCCTTATCGAACCGGATACATACTAATTAGTAATAACTAATCACCGTGTGAAGTAGTCTAGACTAACCACCTTAATTAATTGTGTCTACCGGCAGCGTAACACATAGGTTAGCCTAATTCACACCAATTCATTTGCTGCTTATACCTTATGTATAAGGTAGTACTCATGGGACACAGTCAATTACCCGCAACACTTAGACCTATACCTCATACTGAGGTAAGAATCTTCAAAACCACCTATCAAGACTACTTGTCAAATGTGACAACTGTTTAGAAACCAACTCAGTTGACTTCTTCGAGCTAAACATTTCCACAAAGGTGGCTATCCAAAGATATGTCCAGGTGAAGGATACAATCGAGTCTTATAGGAACATACTCCTTAGCAGTAATACTGACCCAGATGAATTGCGTCTGATAGAATCTGATCTTGCCAACTATAAAATTACAATTCAAAACAAGTTAGATCAATATAACAAAGTACTTGCGACACAAAATGTGCCTGAGTGGATAGAACATTTTTGTAGTAGACCTACACCCGAGCAAGCACCCAGCTCAGATGAAATACATGAGCTACCTCAAAATGAGGAGAATCCTTTAATCAATACTGATCACTATACAGGATCAACAACTGAAGCTCAACCTTCATTTTCTACCATCTCATCTAGTACAACTTCACGTAATAATTTATTTACAGAGTCTGATCAATTTTCAGACAGCTCTTCTCAATGTTCCCTGGATTCTATAAATTCAATGCATGAGGCTACTGAATTAACTAGCTCCTCACAGGATCCCAGAGAAACAAGTGAAGCTGCAGATGAAATGCTTAGTGAAGCTGCAATAATCAGTGAATCTGAACCAGAAAATGATAAAGCTAAAGCTGCAGCAGCAGCCGAAGCTGTAATTAAAGATGAGGCTAAGCAAGAAGCCTTAAGCAATACAAGTAATGGTCACAATTACTCACACCAGGATTCTAGAGTAAGTGCTAACAATGAGAAGACTGTTATAAACCTTGTACACCAATTACTAGATTTATCTCCACCAGAACAATCAGTTGACTCTTTACAAGCCTTTAGTTTTCAACTTGAGTCACTGTTAAATTCCTTCAGTAAAGAGGTGGATCACCCAACTGCTGAATGGATGACTAAAATTATCATCCAAAGAAAATTGTCTGGTGACACACTCAATAAGTTATATGTATACCAGAATGGTAATGTCCTGTCAATGCAGGATATATTTAGAGGTTTGCACAATATAAGCAATCAATCAGCAAACCAGGCACTTAATGCCTCTTCTGAATGCATCGAAACTGTACCCACATCAGTTTCCTTACCTGAAACTCCTAAAGTGACATTGTCACCAAGCAATAAGGGTACTAATAATCAATGTAATAACAATAAGTCAATCACTGATTCATCAGTAAGGCCCAAGAGCCCCACAGGTGCTCCTAAGAAACCTAATAGTCCAAAGAGCACTCCCAAGAGCCCCACAGGTGCTCCTAAGAGACCTAATAGTCCAAAGAGCACTCCCAAGAGCCCAGTAATGGCTCCCCAGAGTACACCAAGTACTCACAAGAGAATAAATAACAAGCAAATACAAGCAGCAAAACCATCACAACCTGCAGGTACTGTTTTACCTAAACCGGTAACCCTAAACCCTAAACGAGCAGTAGGATGGGGAATATGCTTGTTTTGCAATCAAAAACATTCTCTGTACAAATGTACTAATTACCCCAATAGAGACACAAGAGTCAGATGACTCAAACAGTTACACAAATGTACTAGGTGTCTCAAATCACATTATGTTAATAGCTGTGACACCCCACTGAACACCTGCAATAGGTGTAGAAGGGGCAAGCTTCATGCTGCACTGTGCAAATTAGTTAGGACAAATTATGTCAATCCTAGAATAGGAGGTAGAGAATCTACACCAGTACAGTGCTGCAAGGTGCGAGATGTGTACAGCGTAATTTCACAAGCATCTCAAGTGGATGCTGCTTTGCCCACTGCCCAACTTCAAGTAAGGAACAAAGGAGCCAAGATTACCACTCGTGGACTATTTGATCAAGGTTCCCAGAGAACTTTCATTACTCAGAAAGCGGCAGAGGCACTCAATTTACAACCAATCAGACAGGTAAAATTAAACCTTTCAGGGTTCATGATAAATCGAGGAACCCATGTATACTCAGTAGTTCAACCGCTTGTACGACTAGGTAGTCATGCCAAGGCTATCCAAGCCATTGTTGTAGATCAAATACCTTTTGACCTAAATATTAAGGGTCTGGGGTACACAGCCCACTTCCTGCAGGAACGTGAAATTAATTTGGCTGATACCAAGTTAACGTCTGACCGCCTTAACAATGTAAATGTACTAATAGGAGCAGACTACTATTACCAGTTCATAACTGGACATGTTAAACGATTGGGCATGAATATGCTCCGATCTGCAGGTGGCTACTTACTTACTGGTAAAGTTCTGAATGTGAACAAGCCTAAGCCTGCCAACAATAATAAATTAGTCAGCAGTAAATCAATTCTCCAGCAGCCAGCTAAAATGAGAAACACAGCTGAGTAATAAACCCAGATTGAATGTAGTACAATTAGTATTCGCCGAGATGTTTCATAGCTCACAGTGGGAAACCAGTGGTCCGTACCTAAACAAGTACAGGTCACAGTGACCAAGCCATTGAATCCATTGCAGACCTAGAATTATTCTCGACAAGTAATAATTGACCACACTCAGTCTCCCTAGGTAATTAATAATATTAGGCTAGAGAATCTAGCACTCCCTAGGTAATTAATAATATTAGGCTAGAGAATCTAGCACTCCCTAGGTAATTAATAATATTAGGCTAGAGAATCTAGCAATCAATGCATCTGGCATTTCCTGAATTTAGCAATACTATGAAGTCATCAAGCAACTTCTATAATTATAAATTCACTGGGACCAACGTCCAAATTACTTGCGCTTAAGGTTTGCCAAGAAGACCTTATTAATACAATGTTTTCTGCACTAAGAGTTAGTGAAAATACTTGCATCAATTTTTGTTTGAGCTGTTTTTCTTTCGTTTCTGCTTAATCATTGTAGGAGCGCAGCATGAACTAACTTGCAAACTTACCAATGCGTAAATGAGTCTACATTGAACTAATAACCCGTGAAACGCTTAGGTTGGGAAAATGTTATAAATTATCTTTGAATAGGATTAATCGTAGCAGTAATTTAATTTCCAGCAACCTTAGGTTTCCCTTTGTTTAATGCATTATCATTAAACATCAGCATTGTTAATTAACATGCTTAATGAGCTCAATATAGCTCACCTGTGAATTAACGTAATAATTGAGTGCTTTATTGTTCCCCATGCGAGAACGAGCTCAATATTGCTCGCCATGATAATTGAACGATACAATGCTCCACCTCGTTAATTCGAGTTCAATATAACTCACCCTGTTAACATGCTTAATGAGCTCAATATAGCTCCTCATGTTAACGAGCTCAATATAGCTCACCCTGTTAACGAGCTCAATATAGCTCACCCTGTTAACAAAGTTAACGAGCTCAATATAGCTCAACCTGTTCACGAGCTCAATACAGCTCCCAATGTTAATTTGAGTACATTATTGCTCATAATTTAGCTAGAGTAACTCCACTAAGAATTAGTGAGTTATCACAATTAGCTTAATCCTCTACTTAGGTAGGTTAGCAATTTAAACCATTTATTTAGGTAGGTTTAGGGACTTTAGTAAGTGTCAACTGAGTAGTCGCCTAGTCTGTACTCATGATTAATTACAGTTGACTATACTTATAGAGACTGATTTAATAAATTCAATTCTCATTTAAAAGTTGAGGGTGTATTAATGAGTTTACAGTGTCAAGCCTATGAGCTGCAATTCAATTAGCTCATAAATCAGAATGACTAGGCTACTAATCTCACTGTCGACTCAGGATCTTCCTTGATTTTAATGAATAAACCTTTCCAGTTCTCTAATATTACATTATTTTAGCTAGTTAGCAAATTAGTTATACCATCAGTCAGAATGACTACTGCACGGCAGTACATATTAAATCAAATTTCCTCATTTGATTTTCGGGTGTGTGGGAACCGACCTGTGAGATTTATATTTATTTAATTTATATGAATTTATATTTACGTTAATTTATATACTTCGATAGCAATTTGTATAATGATAAGTGGACTGTATTTCTGCAATAATCTCTTAATCTCACAAATCGATCCTCTACACATTAGGGGGGGTTTATATTTATATATATGCAGCCAATCAAACTACAGTAATAGACTACATACATTGAAGAGGTTCCTTATCTTATAGTACAGCAGGCTAGTCCACCAGGTATAACTAGGGTGTAGACACCAAATTATCCTCTTTGAGGTAGCTTCCATCACCCAGTAACTGATGCACAAAGCATATGCTTCCTCGTTTTGACCTGTCAAAAGGGCGCTAGCTGTAAAGCCAGATTCTATATATGACAAGTATTTCAGAGAAAACTGTACATGGAACATTAAAGACCTGGCTTAATTACCTTTAGTTTGAGGCTCCCACGTGCTCTAACCAGTTCACCCTATATAATGACATTAATGGCCATAAATGAAAATAAACGGGTTTCGGAAAGAACACTTAACTTGATTTGTTGACAGCGTGTTGAAAATGGTACACCCTTGGTTTCCATAACACTACGTCCAAGTAAAATTAACAGGAGCCGCATTTGCTCCGTGAGCCTCTGGTCTAGTATAAACAATGGCTGCGTCTAACACTCCATACTATTGACGCCTGGCCGACATTGTCCAGATATGATAGGAGCCGAATTTGCTCCACGCGTCTCGGATGTGACACAACAATGGCTACCCCCGTCCCTCACTCTGACGCCTGGCTTACATTGTCCACATGTCAGAAAGTGATAGAAGGGTCACATTTACTCTACTTTAATATTGATAATTAAGTTAATTTATATAAGATGTTTTATGATGGTAAAGTCCAAAGACTAATGTATTTAAGAACAATTCCCAGCAGAATAGCTGGTGAATTATAATAGTATGTGGTGATGATATCCCGTTTTCTATAGACGGTAATTCCACTACAAGTTACGTTTTCTATGGGTAACTTGTTTATACAACACAGCTATTATCTGTATGATTATTAAATGCTGTCGGATTTTCCGACATAATTCCCCAGGGGCTGCTCACGGGTCGAAGTCCTCTTTAGAACAGACGAACACCGATACTCCTCCTTCGAATTATTACATTAATTTGATGTTAGTAGTTAGTAATCACACATATGTGCGTCTGTTCGTACAGGACGGATGTCCCGTACTAGAGTTGTAGGGGTTAGAAGTCTAATGCGATTTCATTTCCCTGTCAACTCTTGAAAGGCTAATATTCAAGCCTAATTACATATTATTTAACCCAGAAGACTGAATGTGATCAAGTACTACAGTCAAGTATGATTCAGGGACTGCAATGAGATCAGTGACATTAGATATAACTTGAAGTTTCTTCAGGTAACTGGTCACTGATATATAAACACTGAGGCCCATGGAATACATCTTGATTAAATAATAAATGTATCAAATCAGTCATCAGATTTATTGGGGTTTAATTTAGTTAATTGATTCAGAAGATTGAATAGCTCATCATTAAAGTAAAGTATGGTTCTGAGACTGCAGTGGGTTCAGTGACATTGGTCGCAGTGACTTGTAGCTGTTTTAGGCTACTGTTCACTGATTTGCCACTGAGGCCTCATGAACTCATCTTCAGCTTTAAATGATGATACTAACATCAACTTCTGTTGGTATAGTCAGCTGTAATCTCCTTAGTATAATGCTACTGGAGAAATATAATCAGCTGACAAATTTAGATTTCTACTGGTATTGTTTATCTGCAGGCATAGGTCTCCTCAGGCTTGATACTGGGCCTGAGAGTAATTTACCTCCTGCAGAGTTTAACATGGTTATGCCCTGACATTTAGTAGGGCTACCGATGAATCGATGGTAGTAGTCTGTCCCCACAAGGACAGCCATTTGGCATTTTATTTGCTCAAATTTACCTGCAGCTGCTTGATAATAGCTTTCCAGGTCAGCATAATCAACTTGAGATTGTTGTGACAAATCTTCACATTTCTTGATCTGTCTTGTTAAGTGGCCTTTAAGACCTGCAAGGGTTCTTTTCATTCTCCCACCATTATTCATACTGGCTCGTTGGTGAAGCCTTGTGGGGCTTGTACTTGGGCTGCTCATAATATTGAACAAGCTCTAATGGTAGCCTAGGGTAAAATCTGCACTCACTAGGCAATAATCCTACCTCTACTAGAGGTTAGCACTTAAAATTAATACACATTATATATATACAATCATACACACTAATGATTTGAGTGATAAACCAGTGTCACTGGAAGTACCTTTAGGTTAGCACTTCTATATCACCCTAGGATGGTAGAGACACTAATTAATCACTCAAAGGTGTAATGATCATAAGTAAATTATTATATATACAACTCAACTCGAGTTGATAAAAATTACACCCAAAATAGGGTCTGGACCATTCATTAATGGTGTTAGGTTGATCAATATAGTACAACTGACTATGGTAATAATGGGACTAGGATGAGCAATAATAGTTCAACTAGTCATATCCTACCCTGTTGTGGGTTGGCAATTAGTAAATATTATACTGTGATCACTAGTGCAATATATATTAAATAATTCTCTATTTTGGAGAAATAATATACACAATTATTGATAATAGCCTCTTAATTAGCCTCTATGAAACTTCTAATATTATCAAGAAGTATTAAATATTATTAGTGACCTCGCAAAATAAACTCCACAAATTTCGTAGATAATCTCTTGCGAAATTTAACACCACGAAATCCGTGAACAATATCGCGAAGACACAGTCACTAATTTGGCTGGCTTCTATATTAGCGCTGTCATTTCACAGAATAACACGCCACCAAATCTGTGGGTGTACATGAAACCGCTGATGAGGCTGAACTGAACTGAGCGGGGCTCGTGAGCTCCACGAGGCAACGCCGACGTCATTGACTGCTGGCTTTGTTTAAATCACACTGCACTAGTATATTTAATGAATCCACTGGATAACTGGTTCATCCGGTACTAAGATGACCAAATGTGGGTTCAAAGGATCAAATAATCCGTCATCCGGTTCGAAGGACCAAATAATGTGGGAACCGACCTGTAAGATTTATATTTATTTAATTTATATGAATTTATATTTACGTTAATTTATATACTTCGATAGCAATTTGTATAATGATAAGTGGACTGTATTTCTGCAATAATCTCTTAATCTCACAAATCGATCCTCTACACATTAGGGGGGGTTTATATTTATATATATGCAGCCAATCAAACTACAGTAATAGACTACATACATTGAAGAGGTTCCTTATCTTATAGTACAGCAGGCTAGTCCACCAGGTATAACTAGGGTGTAGACACCAAATTATCCTCTTTGAGGTAGCTTCCATCACCCAGTAACTGATGCACAAAGCATATGCTTCCTCGTCTTGACCTGTCAAAAGGGCGCTAGCTGTAAAGCCAGATTCTATATATGACAAGTATTTCAGAGAAAACTGTACATGGAACATTAAAGACCTGGCTTAATTACCTTTAGTTTGAGGCTCCCACGTGCTCTAACCGGATCACCCTATATAATGACATTAATGGCCATAAATGAAAATAAACGGGTTTCGGAAAGAACAATTAACTTGATTTGTTGACAGCGTGTTGAAAATGGTACACCCTTGGTTTCCATAACACTACGTCCAAGTAAAATTAACAGGAGCCGCATTTGCTCCCGTGAGCCTCTGGTCTAGTATAAACAATGGCTGCGTCTAACACTCCATACTATTGACGCCTGGCCGACATTGTCCAGATATGATAGGAGCCGAATTTGCTCCACGCGTCTCGGATGTGACACAACAATGGCTACCCCGCTCCCTCACTCTGACGCCTGGCTTACATTGTCCACATGTCAGAAAGTGATAGAAGGGTCACATTTACTCTACTTTAATATTGATAATTAAGTTAATTTATATAAGATGTTTTATGATGGTAAAGTCCAAAGACTAATGTATTTAAGAACAATTCCCAGCAGAATAGCTGGTGAATTATAATAGTATGTGGTGATGATATCCTGTTTTCTATAGACGGTAATTCCACTACAAGTTACGTTTTCTATGGGTAACTTGTTTATACAACACAGCTATTATCTGTATGATTATTAAATGCTGTCGGATTTTCCGACAGGGTGATCATGATGCTGCGTGATGTTATTGTCTAGTAACTCAATAGATACAAGTCACAGCGACCCTAGACAGTGACCTTATTGCAGTATCATAGTCTCCTTGATCTTGAATGACCCAATAATTCTTTAGTGTATAATATTGTAGAATACAACTTATACAATAATGTTATCAGTTCTTAGGTACTTTTTCTGATTTTGCCTACAATTCAGCTACTACGTGATACACCATTACATGTCACTGCGACCCTAGTTGTTGAGTTTACTGTAAGCTTTAGGGGGTTCCTGATTACCGATAACTTAATCATTTAATATTTCAATGTTTAATCCTTAATTTGTTAGTATAGGCTATCAACTATAACATTATTTCATCTGGAATATCTAAGAGTTTGCAAAACTTTAAGACTTAGTAACATAAACGTTACATGTCATAGCGAGACCAGTCACAGAGTTTATTGTAGGCTTTATTAGTCATTAACTTTAGATGATTCACAATAACATGTTCTATTCAACATGATTTTCTTTACAAGACTCAAATTTCTTGTATGTCCTTGACAATTACGGGACATCCGTTATGTGTGTACTAACATACTAACATTAATACAAACTTCGGGATTGGTATGTCAGTACTCAACATTGCACTGCGACCCGAGAAATCTCCCCCCGGAGTTATGTTGGAAATTTCCAACACTAATACAATACTATTGTATGTTATTAAATCAGTATTATTATATACTAACTACAGCAGTCACTAAAACTTACTAACAGTAATGTTCACATAAACTAACCATTATATCTACATATGGATGCTGGAATTCTTACGAAATCAAGCACCAGTATTGTGTCAGATTATACCTAGTTAAACACATTTATTGCCAGTGTGTTAGAGAATTGAATGTGGTTCTCTAAAATCATCAGTATTCCGTGTGATAATTATTTACGGATAACATAACTCCCAAATAATTCTAAATCGAGAGTTTTTAGTTACAATTGTTATCAAGTAATAGTTTTTCTAGCACGCGTGAATGCCATGAAGAAAACTAAAATCTTCTCCTTTTCTCGTTTACCACCATAAGACGGGAAAGCAATAATATTTAAATCCCTAGAATCACAACCCAGTCTTTATTAAAGTATTTCAACCACAATTGCACGAAATAGTATTATTTGTGATAAATAATTTACGTGGTGAATGCGGGAATGCAGGTTGAGGGAGAAGAAGACGCCATTGTGTGTGTGTGGCGGTAGCTCGTGTTGCGGAGTGAGCAGCGAGAGCACGTACTTGGACAGAAAAGTCGTGGCGTCAGAGTCTGAGACACGTGACGTTGGGATTATCAGCAAGAATTACCCTGATACTCAGCTTAGAACGAATAATTATTCTTCCACGGGATCCACAGTGCTCGGTCAAATAATAACGCGTCGATAATCAAGCCAAACTCTCAACCATGTGTACAACATTGTGGAAGTTTGAGACTGAAACGTGATACTGGCAGACTTTAGCATGCACTGCACTCACGCTAAGTATATATTTCTTTCTTGATGCATCATTAGAGATTGTATGTTTCGTGGGCAGTCTGTCGTTACATAGCAGGACGACAAAAAATCCAATGTTAGTACCACATTAATCTTTAATTTCTATTTTCATAAATATTGAGATTTATGTAGCCTAGTTCAATGCTACGTAATATCCTTTAAATTACAGCTCGTATGTGAGGAGTCGACGAGCCGTTTACTACATTCGTGTTATTCACCTCTAAGGGCTTCTATGTGGAGATCCTGAGATCACGAGGACGAGGCATGAACGATGTCATAGAAATCGTCTTAAAGCTAAGACTTTTTGTACACATTGAATTGCTCCAATTTATTATACATATCCATAATATTATCATATTGAGTACTTGCCATGTGAACTGGAGATGGATGTGTTTACTTAGATGTTTGCTCTTTAATTTTAACAATCATTAATATTTTCTATTTGAATTTACCTATTGATTCTTTAATAATTTGGTCATAATATTCTTTATTCAACAATGAACTGGTGCACGAACCACACTAGTTCCTAGACGTATATGAAGTTCTAGCAATACCCCAACAATGTAGGTGTTTGAGGCTCTGACTTTAGTTAACTAACCATACAGTCCATCATTTATTTAAGTGATTATTCTTTCTAATATTTATCCATAGACACTGGTTCTTCCTTGTGTTTCTAATGATCACTTTTTATTAGTTTCCCTCTTTTCTCAAAAGTGGGTGGTCCTTCGTTATTAAATTAAATACTTAAATAATTAAATAATTGAGGCAAGCCCCAGATATCCCACATTATGGTCCTTATCGAACCGGATACATACTAATTAGTAATAACTAATCACCGTGTGAAGTAGTCTAGACTAACCACCTTGATTGTGTCTACCGGCAGCGTAACACATAGGTTAGCCTAATTCACACCAATTCATTTGCTGCTTATACCTTATGTATAAGGTAGCACTCGTGGGACACAGTCAATTACCCACAACACTTAGATCTATGCCTCATACTGAGGTAAGAATCTTCAAAATCACCTATCAAGACTACTTGTCAAATGTGACAACTGTTTAGAAACAACTCAGTTGACTTCTTCGAGCTAAACATTTCCACAAAGGTGGCTATCCAAAGATATGTCCAGGTGAAGGATACAATCGAGTCTTATAGGAACATACTCCTTAGCAGTAATACTGACCCAGATGAATTGCGTCTGATAGAATCTGATCTTGCCAACTATAAAAATACAATTCAAAACAAGTTAGATCAATATAACAAAGTACTTGCGACACAAAATGTTCCTGAGTGGATAGAACATTTTTGTAGTAGACCTACACCCGAGCAAGCACCCAGCTCAGATAAAATACATGAGCTACCTCAAAATGAGGAGAATCCTTTAATCAATACTGATCACTATACAGGATCAACAACTGAAGCTCAGCCTTCATTTTCTACCATCTCATCTAATACAACTTCACGTAATAATTTATTTACAGAGTCTGATCAATTTTCAGACAGCTCTTCTCAATGTTCCCTGGATTCTATAAATTCAATGCATGAGGCTACTGAATTAACAAGCTCCTCACAGGATCCCAGAGAAACAAGTGAAGCTGCAGGTGAAACGCTTAGTGAAGCTGCAATAATCAGTGAATCTGAACCAGAAAATGATAAAGCTAAAGCTGCAGCAGCAGCCGAAGCTGTAATTAAAGCTGAGGCAAAGCAAGAAGCCTTAAGCAATACAAGTAATGGTCACAATTACTCACACCAGCCTTCTAGAGTAAGTGCTAACAATGAGAAGACTGTTATAAACCTTATACACCAATTACTAGATTTATCTCCACCAGAACAATCAGTTGACTCTTTACAAGCTTTTAGTTTTCAACTTGAGTCACTGTTAAATTCCTTCAGTAAAGAGGAGGATCACCCAACTGCTGAATGGATGACTAAAATTATCATCCAAAGAAAATTGTCTGGTGACACACTCAATAAGTTATATGTATACCAGAATGGTAATGTCCTGTCAATGCAGGATATATTTACAGGTTTGCGCAATATAAGCAATCAATCAGCAAACCAGGCACTTAATGCCTCTTCTGAATGCACCGAAACTGTACCCACATCAGTTTCCTTACCTGAAACTCCTAAAGTGACATTGTCACCAAGCAATAAGGGTACTAATAATCAATGTAATAACAATAAGTCAAACACTGATTCATCAGTAAGGCCCAAGAGCCCCACAGGTGCTCCTTAGAAACCTAATAGTCCAAAGAGCACTCCCAAGAGCCCCACAGGTGCTCCTAAGAGACCTAATAGTCCAAAGAGCACTCCCAAGAGCCCAGTAATGGCTCCCCAGAGTACACCAAGTACTCACAAGAGAATAAATAACAAGCAAATACAAGCAGCAAAACCATCACAACCTGCAGGTACTGTTTTACCTAAACCGGTAACCCCTAAACGAGCTGTAGGATGGGGAATATGCTTGTTTTGCAATCAAAAACATTCTCTGTACAAATGTACTAATTACCCCAATAGAGACACAAGAGTCAGATGACTCAAACAGTTACACAAATGTACTAGGTGTCTCAAATCACATAATGTTAATAGCTGTGACACTCCACTGAACACCTGCAATAGGTGTAGAAGGGGCAAGCATCATGCTGCACTGTTCAAATTAGTTAGGACAAATTATGTCAATCCTAGAATAGGAGGTAGAGAATCTACACCAGTACAGTGCTGCAAGGTGCGAGATGTGTACAGCGTAATTTCACAAGCATCTCAAGTGGATGCTGCTTTGCCCACTGCCCAACTTCAAGTAAGGAACAAAGGAGCCAAGATTACCATTCGTGGACTATTTGATCAAGGTTCCCAGAGAACTTTCATTACTCAGAAAGCGGCAGAGGCACTCAATTTACAACCAATCAGACAGGTAAAATTAAACCTGTCAGGGTTCATGATAAATCGAGGAACCCATGAATACTCAGTAGTTCAACCGCTTGTACGACTAGGTAGTCATGCCAAGGCTATCCAAGCCATTGTTGTAGATCAAATACCTTTTTGACCTAAATATTAAGGGTCTGGGGTACACAGCCCACTTCCTGCAGGAACGTGAAATTAATTTGGCTGATAACAAGTTAACGTCTGACCGCCTTAACAATGTAAATGTACTAATAGGAGCAGAAGAGGTGGCTGCTTGCTCGTTACAGGGTGCGGTCACGGCGTTGGCGCTCTCTCAGTTGTTGGCTGACGTCTGGTGCGAGCAGGTCGCTTTTGTTGGTGTGTGGTGTGCCGGCTAGCCTGTGGGGGGCTGCTGGCGTTATGGCGTCGTCGGTGACGCGGATTCGGAGGGTGGATTCCGCAGGATTGGAGTTCTCGGCGGCTGCTGATTGGGCGTTGGTGGAAGTGACGCTTTTGGATGTTTTCCAGGTGGACCTGCTCACTGTTTACGGCCTTGAGAAGATCTCTGACAAGCGTGTGTTGATCAAGTTCTCTGCCCCCTGGTCCGTATCAGCGTTTTGTGAGTGATTTTGCTGGGCGTTCTCATCTGCTCCCGGGCTCTGCTGGTACTGTGGAGGTGTCGGACCGGTGTGTGGCGCCGACGTTTGTCAGCATCCATGGAGTTCCCTTGGACTTTCCCGAGGAGGTCGTTCGCACCTGCTTCTCTCGGTACGGTACTCTATTCACTCACCGTATAACCTGCCTCCGCTCAGGCCGCCTGTCGGGCTTGAGGACCAATGTGCGGACCCTTGGCATGCGCTTGACGCGTGATATTCCTTCTCAGGTCAAGTTCTACGGCTTTAACATGCAGGTTTTCTATGAGGATCAACCACGCACCTGTTTTCGGTGTGGTTTGCGAGGGCATCTTGCGGCCGGTTGCACTTCTTCCGGGATGGGGGAACCAGCTATCTTCCAGGAGGGTGATTTTCCCCCCTTGGGGGTTGGGGGGGCCAAGCCAGGTGGTGCAGAGACCGTGTTTTTCCCCCGCGGCCCCTCCTCGTTGTTGGTTCCTTCTGCTTCGATTGATCCTACTCCGGCTGTTCAGCAGTTTGGCCCACCTGGCTCGTTGGTGTCTGATGTGGCGCCCCCACTTCCTGTGCACGTCGTCACTGCGGAGGTTCATCGGGCTTCAGATGTTGCTGCCATGGAGACAGGTACGTCTGTGGAAGCTGCTCCATCGTGTGTAGGTGGGAGTGACGATCCTGCAGGCCCTTCGTGTGGGGTTGCTCCTTCGTCTGGTGGCCGTTCATCCGACGTGGTTGCTGCTGCTCCGAAGGTGCTGCGGTCCTCTTGTGGCTCTAGAGGGCCTTCCCCGGTCGCGACGTCGGACCAGCCCCATCGTAAGCGGGAGGCACGGGCGCGTTCCTCTGACAAAGGTCCTCCCATTAAGCGAGGGGGGTCTACGGCTGGAGCTGCTGTGGCGTGCGCCCCTCCTCCTCCTCCCTCTGGTGGCCTGATGCGGTCTGTTGCACCCGGGGCCCCCTCTGGGGGCAGTGACGCCCCAGGAGCAGTTTCGGTTGATCGGTGGGTGGTGTCCTCTGGTGTGGAAGGTCGTGGACGGGATGCGCTGACGTTGAAGTTTACAAAGTCTACAAAGAGTGCGAGCGCCGACGTTCCTGTGGGGCCCTCCTTTGCAGGGTTGCCAGATGGTGCGCCTACTGTTCCTACTGCCTCCCATGTGGGGGGCTCTGCTCCACCTACGGGGGCTGTGGGGTTGGTGGGGTCCTCATTGCCTTCCTGATGGCGCCCTCTCTGACTTGTGCGACGCTGAATGAGCGTGGATTGCGTGACTTGGCTGTGCAAATGGGCTTGGTGGCTGTGCTTCGTGAGCAACGTGTAGATGTAGCCTTTATTCAGGAGCATAATGTGCGTGACTTGAGTGCTTTGTCTGGGTTGACTGATGATTTTCATGTAGTGCTTAATCCGCCGAGGATGTCCTTTGGGGGCACGCTGATGCTGTTCTCCCGGAGGGCGTCCATTTCCGTGCTTCACACGGAGATGGATGAAGATGGCCGGGTGTTGTTCGCTCGTGTGCGGTACCTCGGGCTGGAGATTCCCTTATTGACTGTGTATGCTCCTTCTGGCACGGCGCGTCGCAAGGAGAGGGAGGAGTTTTTCCAGGGTGGGCTGTTACACTTCTTGCATCATGACACAAGGGACATGGTTTTTGGGGGCGATTTTAATTGTGTCACTCTCGCACGGGATTGCAATAGTGCGCATCCGCAGAATGTTTCTCGGGCGTTGGTCTCCACCTTACAGAGTTATGGGTTTCGTGATGCTGCTCTCATGTTTGGGGGCGATTTGGAATTCACCTTTGCTGCGCGAGGGGCGTGTTCCAGGCTGGATCTTTTTTATGTTCATGGGCGGGAGGGCTCGGTTTTTGCGTTTCGTACGGTTCCTGTTGCCTTTTCTGATCATTGTTTGGTTGTGGTGCGTGTTGCTGTTCATAGTCAGGTTCGTGTGGGGAGGGGTTGTTGGAAGTTGAATTGTCAGTTGTTGTGTTGTCCTTGGGTGCGTGAGGCGTTTCGTGGGTGGTGGGTGGGGCTTGTTGCTCGCAAGTGCGAGTTATCGTCTGTGTTGGACTGGTGGGAGTGGTGCAAGGTGAAATGCAAGTCCTTTTTTGTTGTGGTGGCGAGGCGTGAAGCGGCAGGGCGGTTTGGTTTGTTGCGCTTTCTTCAGGCGCGGTTGACTCGGTTGTATGTGTTGCTAAATGGTGGGGCTGATTGTTTTGATGCTATTTCGGTGTGTAAGGAGCGCATTTGTGGTTTGCGGGAGGAGTTGGCAGAAGGGGTTCGGGTGCGGGCTCGTGTTGACGAGCATGTGTCTGGTGAACGGCTTTCTCCTTTTCTTTTGCGGAAGGAGAAAGCCCTTCGGGACTCGGTTCTTTTCACCGGTCTCCAGCGTCCGGATGGTTCTGTTTTGTCTAACACGGATGGGGTCCTGTTGTATGTGCAGCAGGAATTGGGAGCGCTGTATGGGGAGGTAGGGGTGGATGAGGATTTGGCTGCTTTCTTTTTGCGTCACTGCTCACCTGGTTTGTCGGCTGCGGGTTGTTCCGCTTTGGTGAGGGACGTGTCGTCGGCTGAGCTCTGGGATGTGGTGCGGTCTTTCCATTCCGGCAGAGTGCCTGGCTCGGATGGGCTCCCTGTGGAATTTTATGTGACTTTCTGGGATGTGATTGGGGAGGCTTTTTTGGAGGTGGTGCGATTTTGTTTCCTGACCTGTTCCTTACCCGCATCCCATTATGATGGGGTTGTGAGGTTGCTTCCGAAGCCAGGTGATTTGCGTTTTCTGTCGAATTGGAGGCCGATCACCCTGTTAAATGTTGATTATAAGGTTGTCTCGAAGTTGCTGGCAGGTCGGTGTCGGGATGTTATTGGTTCTGTGGTTTCGGTTGAGCAATTTTGTGGCATTCCGGGTAGGTCTTTGCTTCAGTGCAATGCTCTTTTACGTGATGTGCTTCTGTGTGCCTCTGAGCTTCGCCTACCTGCGGCGATGCTCAGCTTAGATTGGTCAAAAGCATTCGACCGTGTGTCGATGGGCTTTGTGCTGCAGGCTATGGAGAGGTTCGGGTTTCCTCCGTTGTTTCTTTCTTGGGTTCGTATGTTGTATGCCCACTGTCATAGTCGTGTGTGCATTAATGGTTTTTTTAGTGCCCCCTTTGCCGTTCGCCGCTCGGTGCGGCAAGGGTGTCCCTTATCTATGCTCCTTTATGTTATTTTTCAGGAGCCTTTGTTTCGTGCTGTTAAGTCATGTGCTTTGGTGGTTCCTCCGAGGCTGCCTGCTGGTCTCTGTTTACCGATCTGTGGGTATGCTGACAATACGGTTCTGTTTGTGGCGACCGATGGCTCTGTGGTTGAGGTTCAGGACCTTGTTCGGCGTTTTGAGCTGGCCACTGGGGCCCTTGTTAATAAGGATAAGTCCTGTCTGATGGGGCTGGGGAGCTGGACCTCCCGTTCAGTGTGGGCGGGGTCGTGGTTTCCAGTGGTCAGGTCGCTTCGGGTTCTCGGAATTACTTGGTTTAGCTCGTATGCCCAATCCTTGGAGTGGAATTGGGATGCAGTGTCTCGGTCGGTTGAGGTGGCGGTTGGTTTGTTATCCTCGAGTCCATTGACGGTTTATCAGCGGGCGATTGTTGTTACTGGCAAAGTTCTTTCGAGGGTGTGGTTTTTGGCTCAGTGCTTCCCCCTGGATCGGCGGCGTGCTCATAGGGTGGAGTGCAGAGTCTATCGGTATGTGTGGTGTGGGAAGTATCATCCGGTTCGTCGCTCCTCCATGGTTTTGCGGGTGGAGGAGGGGGGTGTTGGCATCCCTGATGTTTTTACCAAGGCATTGGCTTTGTTTTGGGTGTCGTTGCGTCAGTATTTGGGGGTGGGTGGGGGCCTCGGTGCGCTTGGGATTTATTTCTGTTCAGTTCGGTTTAGCTATTTGCTTGAGTTAGGGGCTGGGTGTTAGGTCGCCTTTTGTACACCTGCTGTGTATTCGTGGGCAGTTGGGATTCTGCGGAAGCTCTGTCGTGTTCCTGGGTTTTTGTCCCTGTCGTGTCGGGGGGTTTATGGGGTTCACCTTCGTCGTGTGAGCCATCGGGTTGAGGGTTTGTTTCCATGCTGGGATTGGGGGGGGATTTGGTCGGTCTTGGGTGGGCGGCATTTGGCTCCGCAGCAGCGGGAGTTTCTCTTTCGGATGCTGCACGAGTCCTTGCCGTCGAATGATCGTTTGTGTATGCTTGGGTTGCGTTCTTCCGCGACATGTGCACATTGTGGATTGGTTGAGACGCAGTTACATGTGTTTTATTTTTGTGAGAGGGTACAGGGTTTAATTGCTTGGTTGCGTGATGTGATTGCGGTGTTCTGTGGGCTCGGGTTTGAGGGGGATGTTTTACGGTTCCTGTTTCTTTCGTTTCCTCAGGGCTCCGGGCGGCTTCGGAACACTCTGAGTGTCTTGATTGCGGATTATGTGTTTTGCGTGTGGGTTGGGCGTTTGGAGGGCTATGGGGTTCGCTGGATTCTGGGTTTTC
The DNA here is from genome assembly GCF_040958095.1 of Procambarus clarkii. NCBI lineage: Eukaryota > Metazoa > Arthropoda > Malacostraca > Decapoda > Cambaridae > Procambarus > Procambarus clarkii. The sequence goes on from NC_091238.1 coordinate 21,644,813, forward strand.
TGCGGGGGCGTTTGCGTTTCACATGGTGGTGGTTGCGGCGTGCTTTTCCGGTGAGGTTTGCTGATTGGTTCACTGACGCGTATGTTCAGGGTGATGCTTTGGGGTTGGTGGGGGGTTGGGGGTTTGATTAGTGTTTTGGTGTGGTGTCGATGGACTTGGGGGGAAGGGCTTCTTTAGTCATTTGGGCGTTTGGGTTGTGGGTATTCCCCCTGCCCCCTGAGGGCTTCCTCGGCAGTGCGTTGTGTGTGTTTGCCTGCGCTGTGCTTTTGTGTTGCTCCTTGTGTGTGTGTGTCCTTGTTGTGTGTGTTTTGTGTTCCTTTGCCGGATCCTGCGTGTTCCGCTGTTTTTTTTTTGTGTGTGTGGGCGTTTTTTGTGGTGTGTATGTATCTTTTCGTTTGTTCCACCGGTTCCTGCGTGCTCCGGTGCTGTGCTCCTGGTTATGGGGGCTTCTGCCTTGTGTGTGTGGCCCTTTTGGGTACTTTTATCGTCATGCTTCATGTAATTTTTCCCTTGTGTTATTTTAATTTATTTTTTTTTTTTTTATGCCGCTGGCTTATTATGTGTAGCTGCTCTGTGTGAGTCTTTGTGTTTTATGTGTTACTCATGTGGATCTTGTGTTATGCATGATTGGATTTCTTTTTTATGTTGTATTCTTGTACAAAAAAAAAAAAAAGGAAAAAGTCTTCATGCTCTTGCATTTGTTCTGTATAATGTTTGTTGTCTTAAGAGTTCTTTGGGTTCTTTACTATGTACTTTGTCAGGGTTTGTATTTTTTTTATTGTGTATATTGTGCTTTAATAAATAATAAAAAAAAATAGGAGCAGACTACTATTACCAGTTCATAACTGGACATGTTAAACGATTGGGCATGAATATGCTCCGATCTGCAGGTGGCTACTTACTTACTGATAAAGTTCTGAATGTGAACAAGCCTAAGCCTGCCAACAATAATAAATTAGTCAGCAGTAAATCAATTCTCCAGCAGCCAGCTAAAATGAGAAACACAGCTGAGTAATAAACCCAGATTGAATGTAGTACAATTAGTATTCGCCGAGATGATTCATAGCTCTCAGTGGGAAACCAGTGGTCCATACCTAAACAAGTACAAGTCACAGTGACCAAGCCATTGAATCCACTGCAGACCTAGAATTATTCTCGACAAGTAACAATTGACCACACTCAGTCTCCCTAGGTAATTAATAATATTAAGCTAGAGAATCTAGCACTCCCTAGGTAATTAATAATATTAGGCTAGAGAATCTAGCACTCCCTAGGTAATTAATAATATTAGGCTAGAGAATCTAGCAATCAATGCATCTGGCATTTCCTGAATTTAGCAATACTATGAAGTCATCAAGCAACTTCTATAATTATAAATTCACTGGGACCAAGGTCCAAATTACTTGCGCTTAAGGTTTGCCAAGAAAACCTTATTAATACAATGTTTTCTGCACTAAGAGTTAGTGAAAATACTTGCATCAATTTTTGTTTGAGCTGTTTTTCTTTCGTTTCTGCTTAATCATTGTAGGAGCGCAGCATGAACAAACTTGCAAACTTACCAATACGTAAGGGAGTATACAGAGAACTAATAACCCGTGAAACGTTTAGGTTGGGAAAATGTTATAAATTATCTTTGAATAGGATTAATCGTAGCAGTAATTTAATTTCCAGCAACCTTAGGTTTCCCTTTGTTTAATGCATTATCATTAAACATCAGCATTGTTAATTAACATGCTTAATGAGCTCAATATAGCTCACCTGTGAATTAACGTAATAATTGAGTGCTTTATTGTTCCACATGCGAGTACGAGCTCAATATTGCTCGCCATGATAATTGAACGATACAATGCTCCACCTCGTTAATTCGAGTTCAATATAACTCACCCTGTTAACATGCTTAATGAGCTCAATAAAGCTCCCCATGTTAACGAGCTCAATATAGCTCACCCTGTTAACTCTGTTAACGAGTTCAATATAATTCACCCTGTTAACATGTTTAATGAGCTCAATATAGCTCCCCATGTTAACGAGCTCAATATAGCTCACCCTGTTAACTCTGTTAACGAGTTCAATATAACTCACCCTGTTAACATGCTTAATGAGCTCAATATAGCTCCCCATGTTAACGAGCTCAATATAGCTCACCCTGTTAACTCAGTTAACGAGCTCAATATAGCTCACCCTGTTAACTCTGTTAACGAGCTCAATATAGCTCACCCTGTTAACAAAGTTATCGAGCTCAATATAGCTCAACCTTTTCACGAGCTCAATACAGCTCCCAATGTTAATTTGAGTACATTATTGCTCACAATTTAGCTAGAGTAACTCCACTAAGAATTAGTGAGTTATCACAATTAGCTTAGTCCTCTACTTAGGTAGGTTAGAAATTTAAACCATTTATTTAGGTAGGTTTAGGGACTTTAGTAAGTGTCAACTGAGTACTAGCCTAGTCTGTACTCATAATTAATTACAGTTGACTATACTTATAGACTGATTTAATAAATTCAATTCTCATTTAAAAGTTGAGGATGTATTAATGAGTTTACAGTGTCAAGCCTATGAGCTGCAATTCAATTAGCTCATAAATCAGAATGACTAGGCTACTAATCTCACTGTCGACTCAGGGTCTTCCTTGATTTTAATGAATAAACCTTTCCAGTCATTCTCAGACGCAAGAGTACTGAGGGTAACTGCAGCTCTACCTGTGAGATGTACTCTGAGAAGGGTTGCCCATTGGTCGGCAGGCCAACGAAGTTGATTAGCAAGAGTTTCAAAGGTGGTGAAAAACACATCAACTTCTGTTTCTACGAATGGTGGCATTAACTTACTTGCATGTGATATATTGAAACTGATGGGAAGATTGGCGGTAGCTTGCTGGCGTTGAGCGAGGTGTGAAGTTTCCAACGCGAATTCTCGTTGACGACATTCCATACCCAGAGTTGCTTGTTGTTTGTCATGTTCGTGTTGCATATCCAATTGGCGTTGTTTTGTTTCAAGCTGGACTCGTTCCCGCTCACGGAGTATTGCAACCTCACGTTCCTTGAGGGCGATTTCTTCTTTCCTCAAGGCAGCTTCTAGTTCCTTTTCTTCCTTTCGTATGGCAGCTGCTTCCCCTTGTTGCTCGAGGGCTTCTCTTTGCATGGCAGCTGCTTCCCTTTGCTGCTCGCGTTCAATCTTGGCCAGCTCTAGTTTGAGTTTCATCGTTGTCAAATCAATTTTATCTGCAATAAAGTAAGTTTCGTGAGTTTCAGAGTCTATCTTACCTTGCTCTAAGAGATGATCCAGTAACAGGTTGTGTATTTCATTTTTGTTGGCTTGGTAGGGAAATTCTAGTTGATACTCATGTGCAAGAGTTTGTAATTCAGTCCTCTTGGCATGACTTAAATTCCCTATTGCACCTGCTGGATCTGCACGGAAAGCTTGGAGACGAAACATGGTGAAATTAGCAAATAAATACACAACGAATATACTGTTGTGATATGGTGAATGTCAGAAACAGGACAACGTGGCAACTGGTACTTATCCTGTGGAATCTTTAACAATTAATGTTAATTACAAGATGATAAATGATTAATTAAATCAAGGTCGCAGGAAATCTTGTACCTGGTACTCATGTAAGAGGATAAGGGCAAGAAAATCCTACTAAACAAGCGAAACTGAGTTTCTAAAACAAATGAAACAGTTAATTGCCTCAAAAGTAAAATTGGTAGTCCAAGAATGTAGGCATACCTTGCCGAGTCTCTATAGGACATAAGCAAGTTTTCCCACTGAAAATAATATGATACTTACAAAATTAGCGAACTTTTGTGCTCTGAAAAAGAAAGCTAATTCCCTACCAATGTAAATATCATCATCTCTGACCGACGCGTAGGGGTGCGAGGTGTCAACTGGTGACGAGAACTGCTGCTGAGGTCCCAATTCAGAAACAAAGTTCGTGCTAGAGGAACTATGGCCCTCTTTATCCTCCTACTGTCAGATTGCAGAAGATTAGGTGCACTTGACCCGGAGACAGACCACAGTACCAGGGTACCAATATGATGATCTGTCGAAAATATGAGAAATATCCTAGGGACAAAAGATGGTAAACACGAATAATAACACTGAGGGAGAGATGACCAATTAAGAGAATGACTGAGGCGTACAGTCACCACGTAATCCAAAGTTGTCTCACCTTCACCATATGCTACTCTCGGAATGCACAATACACACAACACCATATATAAAAATAAAATTGAAAATTGAAAATTGTAAAAAGCTACGTTACCAAAGCCAAATACACTTACCATAAATTTACTACTTGGCACCAGTACCTGAGTGAAGCTCCTAGGGCAGGCCCCCACTTTATGTGACGGTAAAGCGTTGGTGCACGGCTGTTTCAAAAGCTAGGGGCAGGGCCTCGTCACATAATAGAAAAAAAAGAGAAAAGCTGGAGCTTTCGTCTGTGGTAAGGTAATGGGAAGACACACAAAACACAAGTAAATTAACAATGAAATTTTAATTACTCTAGAAAAACAAGACATGAATAAAGTTAATCACATAAAATATGAAAGACAAAGTCAACAAACAAAATAATATGAATAATCACTGGCAAATGAATAGTTACGTTGAGACAAGTGAGTTACAGTGATAGCAAAATAAAATATTAGTGGTGCTGGAATACCGGCTTCGAGCTGCCACCTCCCTTAGTACACGAAAGCAAGGCTTAGTCTACCAGTGAGAGATGTCAACTGCTTGGAGCACTGAGATATTCTGACGATATTAGCGCACTGCAGCCCAGACATCAACTTGTGGCGGAGGCGGAGGGCAGGTGCAACGAGACACCAGCCAATCAGCGACAGGCAGGCAAAGGATGAGCAGTTTGCTGGTTACGGCGGTGGTAGGTAGCAGGTGTCACTGTGTGCTGGGTACGATTTGCTCTCTGGGCAAAACGTTTGGCGATACTTGCTGGACGTATCTTCTATATTATCTTGTATATTGACGTACTTTGTAGGGAAGAGCAGGCTCAATCTCTCTTGAAAGAGATTATCGTCACAATATCAATATATATATATATATATATATATATATATATATACAATCTTTGGACAACACCCACCAGTGGGACTCGAACCCAGAAAGCACAACTACCTTCCAGTAGCTGGCATAACTAGTATGCTTTAACCCACTACGCCATCAGACCTTACAAAAGAAGTAGATAGTTCGAGATATATATATCTCAAACATCTCTACCTCCCGAAGGCACCAGATGAGTGAGGGGTCAGTCTGCAATTTTCATCAAGCCACTGTCAATGTGAGAGAACTCGTGTCCAGCTTATAAGCCTATACTTGCATAAACCACAAGTGAAGATAAACAATCTTTGGACAACACCCACCAGTGGGACTCGAACCCAGAAAGCACAACTACCTTCCAGTAGCTGGCATAACTAGTATGCTTTAACCCACTACGCCATCAGACCTTACAAAAGAAGTAGATAGTTCGAGATATATATATCTCAAACATCTCTACCTCCCGAAGGCACCAGATGAGCGAGGGGTCAGTCTGCAATTTTCATCAAGCCACTGTCAATGTGAGAGAACTCGTGTCCAGCTTATAAGCCTATACTTGCATAAACCACAAGTGAAGATAAACAATCTTTGGACAACACCCACCAGTGGGACTCGAACCCAGAAAGCACAACTACCTTCCAGTAGCTGGCATAACTAGTATGCTTTAACCCACTACGCCATCAGACCTTACAAAAGAAGTAGATAGTTCGAGATATATATATCTCAAACATCTCTACCTCCCGAAGGCACCAGATGAGTGAGGGGTCAGTCTGCAATTTTCATCAAGCCACTGTCAATGTGAGAGAACTCGTGTCCAGCTTATAAGCCTATACTTGCATAAACCACAAGTGAAGATAAACAATCTTTGGACAACACCCACCAGTGGGACTCGAACCCAGAAAGCACAACTACCTTCCAGTAGCTGGCATAACTAGTATGCTTTAACCCACTTTGTAAGGTCTGATGGCGTAGTGGGTTAAAGCATACTAGTTATGCCAGCTACTGGAAGGTAGTTGTGCTTTCTGGGTTCGAGTCCCACTGGTGGGTGTTGTCCAAAGATTGTTTATCTTCACTTGTGGTTTATGCAAGTATAGGCTTATAAGCTGGACACGAGTTCTCTCACATTGACAGTGGCTTGATGAAAATTGCAGACTGACCCCTCACTCATCTGGTGCCTTCGGGAGGTAGAGATGTTTGAGATATATATATCTCGAACTATCTACTTCTTTTGTAAGGTCTGATGGCGTAGTGGGTTAAAGCATACTAGTTATGCCAGCTACTGGAAGGTAGTTGTGCTTTCTGGGTTCGAGTCCCACTGGTGGGTGTTGTCCAAAGATTGTTTATCTTCACTTGTGGTTTATGCAAGTATAGGCTTATATATATATATATATAAATATATATATATATATATATATATATATATATATATATATATATATATATATATATATATATATATATATATATATATATATATATATATATATATATATACAACTTTAGAACACTTTTCCACCAGGAGACTCGAACCCTAGCCAGCACAGAAGCCTTCCAGCAACTGGCATAACAGGTACGCCTTAACCCGCTCCACCACCTGCTCAGAACCTTAAAAGAGATGGTAATTTCGGAGTATTTAAATACCACAAAGATCACCACCTCCCAAGAGCACTAGAGCAAGTGAGGGGTCATTTATACGTTTATTTCATCAAGTCCCTGTTAATATGGGAAGACACAGTGTCTATGAACTTAAGGCACAACTCTCCTAAACACGAGAGTGAAGTATACAACTTTAGAACACTTTCCCACCAGGAGACTCGAACCCTAGCCAGCACAGAAGCCTTCCAGCAACTGGCATAACAGGTACGCCTTAACCCGCTCCACCACCTGCTCAGAACCTTAAAAGAGATGGTAATTTCGGAGTATTTAAATACCACAAAGATCACCACCTCCCAAGAGCACTAGAGCAAGTGAGGGGTCATTTATACGTTTATTTCATCAAGTCCCTGTTAATATGGGAAGACACAGTGTCTATGAACTTAAGGCACAACTCTCCTAAACACGAGAGTGAAGTATACAACTTTAGAACACTTTCCCACCAGGAGACTCGAACCCTAGCCAGCACAGAAGCCTTCCAGCAACTGGCATAACAGGTACGCCTTAACCCGCTCCACCACCTGCTCAGACCCTTAAAAGAGATGGTAATTTCGGAGTATTTAAATACCACAAAGATCACCACCTCCCAAGAGCACTAGAGCAAGTGAGGGGTCATTTATACGTTTATTTCATCAAGTCCCTGTTAATATGGGAAGACACAGTGTCTATGAACTTAAGGCACAACTCTCCTAAACACGAGAGTGATGTATACAACTTTAGAACACTTTCCCACCAGGAGACTCGAACCCTAGCCAGCACAGAAGCCTTCCAGCAACTGGCATAACAGGTACGCCTTAACCCGCTCCACCACCTGCTCAGACCCTTAAAAGAGATGGTAATTTCGGAGTATTTAAATACCACAATATTTATATAATTTAATAATATATATATATATACATATATATATATATTTATTAATTTAATAATATATATATACATATATATATATATATTTATATATATATATATATATATATATATATATATATATATATATATATATATATGTATATATATATATATATATATATATATATATATATATATATATATATAATGTTGTACCTAGTAGCCAGAACGCCGTACTCGGCCTGCTATGCAAGGCCCGATTTGCCTAATAAGCCAAGTTTTCCTGAATTAATATATTTTCTCTAATTTTTTTCTTACGAAATGATAAAGCTACCCATTTCATTATGTATGAGGTCAATTATTTTTTATTAGATTAAAATTAACGTAGATATATGACCGAACCTAACCAACCCTACCTAACCTAACCTAACTTATCTTTATAGGTTAGGTTAGGTTAGGTAGCCGAAAAAGTTAGGTTAGGTTAGGTAGGTTAGGTCGTCGAAAAACAATTAATTCATGAAAACTTGGCTTATTAGGCAAATCGGGCCTTGCATAGTAGGCTGAAAGTGCGTTCTGGCTACAAGGCACGTCATATATATATATATAAATATATATATAAATATATATATATATGTATGTATATATATTATTAAATATGACCGAAAAAGTAAGATTAATAATTCTAACACAAATTTTCTCGATCTTTCGTACATTTCTTTTCACTGTTGGTGGTAATTCAAAAATCAATTCTCCAAAATTCATTTTTATTTCTAGTCTGACGAGACACTTGAGCGCGTTTCGTAAAACTTATTACATTTTCAAAGACTTTAGTTTTCACATACACAACTGAATAGAACTTACACATCTCCGATTTGTTTATATCTACATTTGAGTGAGGTGGATGGGGTGAGGTGGCATTAATAGGGTATTAATTTCATCAACACAAGACAGAACACGAAACAATGGGTATTGAATGGAAGTGATTGTAGAAAGCCTATTGGTCCATATTTCTTGATGCTTCTATATTGGAGTGGAGTCTTGAGGTGGGTAGAATATAGTTGTGCATTAATTGGCTGTTGATTGCTGGTGTTGACTTTTTAATGTGTAGTGCCTCGCAAACGTCAAGCCGCCTGCTATCACTGTACCTATCGATGATTTCTGTGTTGTTTACTAGGATTTCTCTGGCGATGGTTTGGTTGTGGAAAGAGATTATATGTTCCTTAATGGAGCCCTGTTGCTTATGCATCGTTAAACGCCTTGAAAGAGATGTTGTTGTCTTGCCTATATACTGGGTTTTTTGGAGCTTACAGTCCCCAAGAGGGCATTTGAAGGCATAGACGACGTTGGTCTCTTTTAAAGCGTTCTGCTTTGTGTCTGGAGAGTTTCTCATGAGTAGGCTGGCCGTTTTTCTGGTTTTATAGTAAATCGTCAGTTGTATCCTCTGATTTTTGTCTGTAGGGATAACGTTTCTATTAACAATATCTTTCAGGACCCTTTCGTCCGTTTTATGAGCTGTGGAAAAGAAGTTCCTGTAAAATAGTCTAATAGGGGGTATAGGTGTTGTGTTAATTGTCTCTTCAGAGGTTGCATGGCGTTTCACTTTCCTTCTTATGATGTCTTCAACGAAACCATTGGAGAAGCCGTTGTTGACTAGGACCTGCCTTACCCTACAGAGTTCTTCGTCGACTTCTTTCCATTCTGAGCTGTGGCTGAGAGCACGGTCGACATATGCGTTAACAACACTCCTCTTGTACCTGTCTGGTCAGTCGCTTTTGGCATTTAGGCCCATTCCTATGTTCGTTTCCTTAGTGTAGACTGCAGTGTGGAAACCTCCGCTCTTTTCCATGACTGTTACATCTAGAAAGGGCAGCTTCCCATCCTTTTCCATCTCGTAAGTGAAACGCAGCACGGAACTCTGCTCAAACGCCTCCTTCAGCTCCTGCAGATGTCTGACATCAGGCACCTGTGTAAAAATGTGGCAACATACCTGCAGTATATGGCCGGTTTCAAGTACATGTCGACTAAGACTTTTTGCTCGATGGTGCCCATGTAGAAGTTTGCAAACAGGACACTTAGGGGAGAACCCATGGCGACCCCATCTACTTGCTTATACATGTGTCCATCCGGGCTCAAGAAGGGTGCCTCTTTAGTACAAGCTTGGAGTAGTTTCCTTAGAATATTTTCTGGTTTGCGAGGCACTACACATTAAAAAGTCAACACCAGCAATCAACAGCCAATTAATGCACAACTATATTCTACCCACCTCAAGACTCCGCTCCAATATAGAAGCATCAAGAAATATGGACCAATAGGCTTTCTACAATCACTTCCATTCAATACCCATTGTTTCATGTTCTATCTTGTGTTGATGAAATTAATACCCTATTAATGCCACCTCACCCCATCCACCTCACTCAAATGTAGATATAAACAAATCGGAGATGTGTAAGTTCTATTCAGTTGTGTATGTGTAAACTAAAGTCTTTGAAAATGTAATAAGTTTTACGAAACGCGCTCAAGTGTCGCGTCAGACTAGAAATAAAAATGATTTTTGGAGAATTGATTTTTGAATTACCACCAACAGTGAAAAGAAATGTACGAAAGGTCGAGAAAATTCGTGTTAGAATTATTAATCTTACTTTTTCGGTCATATTTAATAATATATGTTTACAGGAAAGACTGCTACCAAAATATACTAGTATATATATATATATATATATATATATATATATATATATATATATATATATATATATATATATATATAACTGAAAACTCACACCCCAGAAGTGACTCGAACCCATACTCCCAGGAGCAACGCAACTGGTATGTACAAGACGCCTTAATCCACTTGACCATCACGACCGGACATAATGAGGTGATAGCCGAGGCTATTTGAACCACCCCACTACCGGCACTCGGATAGTAATCTTGGGCATAGCATTTTACCAAATCACCTCATTCTTTGGGGCACACGTGAGGAACACAAATGCGAACAAGCCTGAATGGTCCCCAGGACAATATGCAACTGAAAACTCACACCCCAGAAGTGACTCGAACCCATACTCCCAGGAGCAACGCAACTGGTATGTACAAGACGCCTTAATCCACTTGACCATCACGACCGGACATAATGAGGTGATAGCCGAGGCTATTTGAACCACCCCACTGCCGGCACTCGGATAGTAATCTTGGGCATAGCATTTTACCAAATCACCTCATTCTTTGGGGCACACGTGAGGAACACAAATGCGAACAAGCCTGAATGGTCCCCAGGACAATATGCAACTGAAAACTCACACCCCAGAAGTGACTCGAACCCATACTCCCAGGAGCAACGCAACTGGTATGTACAAGACGCCTTAATCCACTTGACCATCACGACCGGACATAATGAGGTGATAGCCGAGGCTATTTGAACCACCCTACCGCCGGCACTCGGATAGTAATCTTGGGCATAGCATTTTACCAAATCACCTCATTCTTTGGGGCACACGTGAGGAACACAAATGCGAACAAGCCTGAATGGTCCCCAGGACAATATGCAACTGAAAACTCACACCCCAGAAGTGACTCGAACCCATACTCCCAGGAGCAACGCAACTGGTATGTACAAGACGCCTTAATCCACTTGACCATCACGACTGGACATAATGAGGTGATAGCCGAGGCTATTTGAACCACCCCACTGCCGGCACTCGGATAGTAATCTTGGGCATAGCATTTTACCAAATCACCTCATTCTTTGGGGCACACGTGAGGAACACAAATGCGAACAAGCCTGAATGGTCCCCAGGACAATATGCAACTGAAAACTCACACCCCAGAAGTGACTCGAACCCATACTCCCAGGAGCAACGCAACTGGTATGTACAAGACGCCTTAATCCACTTGACCATCACGACCGGACATAATGAGGTGATAGCCGAGGCTATTTGAACCACCCTACCGCCGGCACTCGGATAGTAATCTTGGGCATAGCATTTTACCAAATCACCTCATTCTTTGGGGCACACGTGAGGAACACAAATGCGAACAAGCCTGAATGGTCCCCAGAACAATATGCAACTGAAAACTCACACCCCAGAAGTGACTCGAACCCATACTCCCAGGAGCAACGCAACTGGTATGTACAAGACGTATGTACTGGTATGTTGCTCCTGGGAGTATGGGTTCGAGTCACTTCTGGGGTGTGAGTTTTCAGTTGCATATTGTCCTGGGGACCATGGAGGGGGGAGGTGGAGAGTGAGCGTATGATACGTTTGTGCCTGGCAAAACGTATTTGACTAAATATGTACTACACTTGCTTGTAGTATCTAGATGTTATAGATGTACTGAAGTAACATGACGATAGGAAAGAGCAGGCCAAATCTCTCTTGAAGGAGATTATCGTAACAGCTCTCCCCCCGAAGCCTGCTCTTACGGGTTAAGTTACTTCAGTAGCTGGTGTAGAGGTAGGAGTAGCTGTCTCTATCTCGAAGACTCTGGAGAGGGCTTCGGCTATGATGTTGTCCGAACCTTTGATGTAGAAGATCTCCAGATTAAAATTCTGCAAGTACAGGGCCCAGCATAGAAGACGTTGATTGCTGAATTGGGCCTGTTGTAGGAACCGCAGGGGATTGTGGTCCGAGTAGTTGGTATTAGACCGATTCCCCTGTAGGTAAGGTTCAAAATGTTGCAGATTCAGGACAATGGATAGGAGTTCCTTCTCGATAGTGCTGTAGTTCTTCTGGTGAGGCTTCAACTTGTAGCTATGGTAGCTGACAGGAAGAACCTCCTCGCCTCGTTGTTGTAGTAGGACGCCTCCGATGCCGGTACTACTGGCGTCAACCTTGATGATGAAGGGCTTCGTGATATCCGGAGAGGCGAGAATGGGATCAGAACATAGCAAAGGAGCACTATTATAGTCCTGTAAATTTTTAGGAAGATCATTACGGATTTCCGAGTTGGAAGGCGCTGACTCAGAGTCAGAGCTCTCTGGAGGAGAAGCAGGGTAGGTCTCACTGTGAAGGTATGGATCTTTGAAAGTGGAGAGTGACATTAACACAGTGGGAGGAATACCTTTATACTCCTTGAGTAGATTGACGTGGCACAACTGGGTCCTCCGCCGCCTATCTGGAGTCTCAAGAACGTAGTTGTGGTTTTTTCTGCGCTCCTTGATGCGGTATGGTCCTGAAAACTTATTTTGCAATGGAGAACCTGGGATAGTAACATATGCCAACACGAAGTCTCCTGGTTTAAATTTCCTGATTTTGCTGCGTTGGTCCAAATGAGTTTTCATCCTCTCTTGAGCTTTCAGTAGATTGTCATTATCAAATTTACGTACTCTCTCTAGAATGTGTTTTAAGTTTTGAAGAAACTGAGGCACATTCTGAGGGTCACTGAAGGTGGCATTACGTAGAGAGTCTTTAAAAGCTTTAAGAGGAGTACGGCACTTACGTCCGTAGAGCATCTCATAAGGAGATACTCCTAGAGACTCATTTGGGTGACTTCTGAAAATACACATGATGATGTCAAGTTGTTTATCTCAGTCTTTCATGGTTTCATTGCAAAATTTCTTTAGGAGTGATTTAATCGTTTGATGACTACGTTCAAGAGAACCCTGTGAAGTAGGATGATAAGGGCTGGACAATATCTGAGTGATGTTGAACTCTTCTAGTGTCTTCTTGAAGAGATGACTGGTGAAGTTGGTGCCACAGTCACTTTGAACCTCCCGTGGAAATCCGTATTGGGTAAAGATCTTCAATAGTTGTTTTACCACCATAGCAGCAGTAATGTTCTTTACAGGAACTGCTATTGGGAATCTGGTGGTTGGACACAGGATGGTTAGTATATAAGCGTTGCCAGAACTGGTCCGGGGTAAAGGACCAACACAGTCTATGATGAGTCTGTGGAAAGGTTCCGCAGGCACCAGGATGGGAATTAAAGGAGCCTTGGGAATCTGGATGTTAGGTTTACCTGCCATCTGACATGTATGACACTGTTGCACGTAACTTTTGACGTCTTTAACCATACCTGGCCAGTAGTAGTCTTGTCTGATTCCGTGATAGGTTTTGTTAAAACCATAGTGAGAAACCATAGTCGGGCCGTAGGCTGGTGGGAACCACTAGTTGTTCGACATTTGCCCAATCGTCATCCTCCGTCAGCTTACTGGGTCTGTACCTGCAGTAGAGCAACTGATTCTCTAGGAAGAACCCAGGGATACTGTCAGGTTGAGTCTCAGCCTGGAAGAATAATGGTGTTAATGAGGGATCCTCCCTCTATAATTTACAGAGCTCCAGCATAGTAAGATTCTGTGGTAGGTTCTGATGGTCTTGAGGGACAGCGGTTGCAGTAGAGTCAGCTGGTTGCGGTCGTGCAGCTTGTGCACAGGTGGTCACCAAACCGGAGGAGAAACTTCATCACTTTCCTGAACCTCTGCTGGAACATACTTTAAGATCGGGTTGTCCACTACAGAGTCACACACCTGGGGTTTGTCCATGATGATCAGGTTGGAAGGTTGCAGATCTTCAGTCAAGTCATTGCCCAGGAGAAGTTGCACTCCAGACATGGGAAAAGGCTTTTCCCTGATGGCGACTTGGACTTCACCGGTCATGAAAGGACAATCCAGGTGGACTCTGGCGAGTGGATACGGAGTGGTAGCAGTGAGGTCAGTGATAAGGACGGTTTCCCCGGTGTAGACGATATTGGGCACAGCTGATTTCAAAAGGATTGATTGAAGAGCAGCTGTGTCCCTCAAGATCTTCAATTTGAAACGTCCCTCCGAATCTGTACTGTTGGCAGAGACGGTTCCAGGATACAGGTGTTTGCTGAAGAGAGAGAAAGATCATTAACAGGAACACCAACATTCATCACAGGCTTACCGGACTTTGGAGGAGCCGGTTTGGGTTTAGGAGTTTCACTATAGCCTCTGTATTGAGCTTTTCCACATTTATCTATGGTATGTCCATAGAGCTTGCAATACTTACAATACAATTGGGAGCTCGCTTGATCGGTACTCACTTTGTCATAACTATACCAAGACTTTTTACTGGAAGGTGGGTCTGGTGTTAGCCGGTGTATGAGGCTGTAGGTGTCAGCCGCACATCTGATGTAGTCGGTTTCTTCTTTGTTTGCTAAATATAAACGGATGGAAGGGGGAGCACGTCTAAAGAATTCCTCAACTAGAATGAGGTTGACGAGTTCTGAAAATGTAGAGACATGTGCTGCTTCCAGCCAATTCATAAAATATCTTTTCTTTATATTGGCAAATTCTAAAAAGGTGGTGGTACTTGCCTTTAGATAATCACGGAATTTTCGCCTACCTTCTCTCCACTTTCGGTGGAGAGAAGGTAGGCGTCTAAAACTGCTTGCTTCAGGGTCTGGTAGTCATTCTCAGACGCTAAGGTACTGAGAGTAACTGCAACTCTACCTGTGAGATGCACTCTGAGAAGGGTAGACCATTGATCTGCAGGCTAGCTAAGTTTTGTAGCTAGGGTCTCAAAAGTGGTGAAAAACACATCTATCTCTGTCTCAATGAATGGTAGCATTAACTTACTTGCATGGGAGACATTGAAACTTACTGAGAGACTAGCGGTAGCTTGTTGGCGCTGAGTGTGGTGTGTAGTTTCCAAGGTGAGTTCTTGTCGACGATATGCTAGAACACTCTCAGCTTGCTGTTTATCGTGCTCACTTTGCATCTCCAGGTGAAGTTTTCTTGCTTCAAGCTGTTCCCTCTCCCGCTCACGGTGTAGGGCAGCCTCATGTTCCTGTTCTTCTTTCTTTAGGGCAGCCTCACGTTCTCTTCGTTGTAGAGCTTCTTTCTCATATGCAGTTTGTTCTTGCAGTTGGATACGCTTTAGGGCAGCCTCTCATTCCTGTATCTGGAGAGCTTCTTTTTGTTGTTCCCGCTCGATTTTTGCTAGTTCGAGCTTCAACTTCATAGCTGCCAGAGCAATTTGCAATAGAATATTTTTCGTGAGCTTCAGAGTCTATGATTCCTTCATCTAAGAGGTGATCCAAGATAATATTGTGCAAGTCATTTTTGTTGGCTCCAGGGGGAGCATCTAGTTGATACTCGTGTGCAAGAGTTTGTAATTCAGTCCTCTTGGCACGACTTAAGTTCCCTACTTCACTTGCTGGATCATTACGAAATGCTGAGAGACGAAACATTTTGAAATAGCAAATAAGTGTACAACGAATATACTTGTGATATTGTAAGTGTCAGTAACAGGATGACGTGGCAACTGGTAACTATCCAGTGGAAATTTAATCGTTAATAACTAACGTTAATATTAGTATAGTAAATGATTAGTCAATCAAAATCGCAGGAAATCTTGTACCCAGTACTCAATGTAAGAGAATAAAGGCAAGAAAATCCTACTAAATAAATGAAACCGATAGTTTCTAAAACAAATGAAACTTTTAATTGTTTCAAAAGTGAAAGGGGTAGTCCAAGTATGTAGGGATACCTTGCCGAGTCTCTATAGGACAGAAGCAAGGGTTTTCCTACTTTAATTATATGATACATACAGAATTAGCGGTCCCTGTGCTCTAAAAAAAGAAAGCTAATTCCCTACCTGAGTAAATATCATCTCTGACCGACGTGTAGGGGTGCGAGTGTCAACTGGTGACGAGAACTGCTGTTGAGGTCCCAACTCAACAGCGTAGTCCGTGCTAGAGGAACTATGACCCTCTGTATCCTCCTGTGGTCGGATTGCAGAAGATAGGGTGCTTTGGCCCGAAGACAAATCAAAGTAGCAGGGTACCAAAATGATGATCTGCCGTAATTTGAGAAAGATCCTAGGGACAAAAAAAAGGGTGGAATACACGAATAATAACACTGAGGGATGGACGATCAATTAAGAGAATGACTGAGGCCTCCAGTCACCACGTAATCCACAGTTATCCAACACTCACAGTATGCTACCCTCGGAATGCACAAAATACACAGCACCATATAAATATTAAAAGTATTGAAAATATTGGAAAGCAACTGTATCAAAGCCAAGTACACTTACCACAAATTGATGTTCTAGTACTAGTACCTGAATGAGGCTCCTCGGACAGGCCCCCATTAAATGTGATGGAAAAAAGAAGTGTAGGTGTTCTGCAGTCCTCCCAATGGCTGGTGTCAATGCCTATCACAATAAAAAAAAAAAGATAACTGCGTAGCTGTTGTGTCCTGTGGCAGAGTAAGGCAAAGCAAGCAAAACAAATAGTATGAACAATGAAACTTTAATTAAATTGAAAACAAATTATAAATAAGACAATTCCTTGGCTATGTACAGTGCAAACTCACAAGATTATAAATTAAAAAAATAACAAAATAATATAGTGGTTACGTTACTCTAAAATGGATAAAGACAAAATGAAATTAACGGGTGGTGAGAATAAAGCGCGTGCTGAGAACATCCACTAATAGACAGAGCGTATATCAGATAGTTGTTTCAGCTTGAGAGCACAGGATATTCTAACTCTAATGGCTGGTACAGCCCCAGACATCGGCTAAGTAGATGGCGCTGAGGAGCAGAAGTGCAGTGGTGCAGACGTCGATTCACCAATCAGAAGCGGGCAGGCTGGAAATGCTAGTTTGGTGATCGGCGACGATGGAGGGGGAAGGTGGAGAGCGAGTGTATGATACGTTTGCGCCTGGCAAAACGTATTTGACTAAATATGTACTACACTTGCTTGTAGTATCTAGATGTTGTAGATGTACTGAAGTAACATGACGATAGGAAAGAGCAGGCGAAATCTCTCTTGAAGGAGATTATCGTAACAATATATATATATATACATATATATATATATATATATATATATATATATATATATATATATATATATATATATTTATATATATATATATATATATATATATATATATATATATATATATATATATATATATTGTGATGGTAAAGCATTGGTGTTCGGCTGTTTCAAAAGCTGGGGGCAGGGCCTCGTCACATAACAAAAAAAAAAGAGAAGTTTGTCTTTGTCTGTGGTAAGGTAATGGGAAGACACACAAAACACAAAGTATATAAACAATGGAATTTTAATTACTCTAGAAAACAAGACATGAATAAAGACAATCTCATAAAATTCAAAACAGGTCAACAAACAAAACAACATGAATAATTACTGGCAATGAAAAGTTACTCTAAGACAAGAATGCAAGTTAAAATAAATCAAATAAGTGAAGTTCTGGGAATACTGGCTTCAAACTGCCACCTCCCTTAGTACACGACAGCCAAGGCTTAGTCTACTAGCGAGAGATGTCAACTCCAAGGAGCACAGAGATATTCTGAGGAGTACGGCGTGCTGCTGGCCCAGACGTCGACTCTTGTGGTTGCGTGAGTGCAGGTGCGGCGAGACACCAGACAATCAGCAACAGGCAGGTGGAGAATGAGCAGTTTGCTGGTTACGGCGGGCTGTAGCCGGTGTGTCGGGGTGTGCATGGTACGATTTGCTTCCTGGGCAAAACGTTTGGCGATACTGGTGGACGTATCTTCAATACAGTATCTTGTACTTGAACGACGTAAATGTGTAGGGAAGAGCAGGCTCAATCTCTCTTGAAAGAGATTATCGTCGCAACTCTCCCCCGAAGCCTGCGGTTCTGGAAGAAGTTACATCTTCATGTGGTAGAGTGATAGTTGGAGTTGCTTCTACTTCATAGACTCTGGAGAGGGCATCGGCTATGATGTTGTCAGAACCCTTGATATAGCGGATCTCCAGGTTGAAATCTTGCAGATATAAAGCCCATCGTAGAAGACGTTGGTTATTGAATTGGGCTTGATGTAAGAAGCGGAGAGGATTGTGGTTTGAGAAGATGGTGGTAGACCTGGCACCTTGTAGGTATGGAGCAAAGTGCTGGAGATTCAGGACGATGGAGAGTAGCTCCTTCTCCATAGTGCTGTAGTTCCTCTGGTGGGGTTTCAACTTGGAGCTGTAGTAGCTGACAGGTAGAACCTCCTCGCCTCGTTGCTGCATCAGGACACCACCGATGCCGGTACCACTGGCGTCGACATGAAGGATGAAAGGCTTGGTGATATCTGGCGAGGCGAGAAAAGGATTAGAACAGAGGAGGAATTTGTGTTGTTCGAAAGCAACGGTTCGCTGCATGGTCCAATTATACCGTTGCTTGGGACTGGTTAAAGTATTTAATGGTGTTGCTACCGTACTAAAGTTTCTCACAAACCTACGGTAGTAGGAGGCAAGACCAAGGAAGGGCAGGAGCTGCTTCCTGGTGGTAGGCTGTGGATAATGCTGGATGGTTGATACCTGGTTACCTGGTTGATGTGGTTCTGGGAGTTCTTCTACTCCCCAAGCCCGGCCCGAGGCCAGGCTCGACTTGTGAGAGTTTGGTCCACCAGGCTGTTGCTTGGAGCGGCCCGCAGGCCCACATACCCACCACAGCCCGGTTGGTCCGGCACTCCTTGGAGGAATAAATCTAGTTTCCTCTTGAAAATGTCCACGGTTGTTCCGGCAATATTTCTTATGCTTGCTGGGAGGACGTTGAACAACCGCGGACCTCTGATGTTTATACAGTGTTCTCTGATTGTGCCTATGGCACCTCTGTTCTTCACTGGTTCTATTCTACATTTTCTTCCATGTCGTTCACTCCAGTACGTTGTTATTTTACTGTGTAGATTTGGTACTTGGCCCTCCAGTATCTTCCAGGTGTATATTATTTGATATCTCTCTCGTCTTCTTTCTAGTGAGTACATTTGGAGGGCTTTGAGACGATCCCAATAATTTAGGTGCTTTATTGCGTCTATGCGTGCCGTATATGTTCTCTGTATTCCCTCTATTTCGGCAATCTCTCCTGCTCTGAAGGGCGAAGTGAGTACTGAGCAGTACTCAAGACGAGACAACACAAGTGACTTGAAGAGTACAACCATTGTGATGGGATCCCTGGATTTGAAAGTTCTCGTAATCCATCCAATCATTTTTCTGGCTGTCGCAATATTTGCTTGGTTATGCTCCTTAAACGTTAGGTCGTCAGACATTATTATTCCCAAATCCTTTACATGCTGTTTTCCTACTATGGGTACATTTGATTGTGTTTTGTACTCTGTATTATGTTTAAGGTCCTCATTTTTACCGTACCTGAGTACCTGGAATTTATCACTGTTAAACATCATGTTATTTTCTGATGCCCAGTCGAAAACTTTATTAATATCAGCTTGAAGTTTTTCAATGTCCTCAGCCGAGGTAATTTTCATACTGATTTTTGTGTCATCTGCAAAGGATGATACGAAGCTGTGACTTGTATTTTTGTCTGTATCTGATATGAGAATAAGGAAAAGCAGCGTAGTGGCTTGAGTGTGTGTGTCTAACGGAGCTAGGCTGCCACTCTCAATTACATGACCCAGATAACGCACTTAACCTTTGGCAAAGGTGGACTTGCCCAGGTTGATGGTGAGGCCGGCTGTCAGTAGCTTGGTGAACAGTCGTTGCAGCTGGAGCAGATGTTCGCTCCAGGTGTTGGATGCTATGACGATATCACCCAAATAGGCGTAGGTGTTATCCAAGCCCTGGATGACGCGGTTGACAGCTCTCTGAAAGGTGGCTGGGGCATTACATAGTCCGAAAGGAAGGCGTTCATATCTGAAAAGTCCAAAGGGAGTGATAAAGGCAGATATTTTTTGGCTCGCTCTGTTAGACACACTTGGTAATACCCCTTAAGCAAGTCCACTTGGGACAAGTACTGGGCATTACCAATGGCGTCAAGGATGTCATCTATCCTTGGCAAGGGGTATGCATCCTTGACAGTCACATTATTTAATTTACGGTAGTCAGTGCAAAGTCTCACCTTACCTTGGGGTTTTGGCACCAAGATACAGGGTGAGGCCCAGGGGGACTCACAAGGTGTAGCCAGTCCATGATCCAAGAGGTACTGCACCTCAGCACGCATGACTTCCTTCTTGCTAGGGCTGATTCGGTAGAAGGGTTGACGAATCGGCCGGGTGTCGGGGAGCAGTTGGATGTCGTGCTGGGTAACATTACACTCTTGTGGATCATCTCGGAACAACTCCTGATGTTCTTTGAAGATCTTGATGAGAGGTGCACTATGATTGTCCTGAAAATAATTGTGAAGATCAGTTAGGATTTCCGAATTGGAAAGCGCTGACTCCGTGTCAGTGCTTTCGGGAGGAGAAGCAGGGAAGGTCTCACTGTGGATGTATGGCTCTTTAAAGGAAGAGTATGTTATCATGACAGTGGGAGGAGTACCGTTATATAGCTTCAGGAGGTTGACGTGGCACAACTGGGTCTTCCGCCGCCTATCTGGAGTCTCTAGAACGTAGTTGTGGTTGTTTCTGCACTCCTTGATGCGGTAGGGTCCTGAAAACCTGTTTTGCAAAGGAGAACCTGGGATAGGGAAATAAGCAAGCACGAAGTCTCCCGGTTTAAATTTCCTTACTTTGCTGGTCTGGTCGTAATGAGTCTTCATCCTCTCCTGTGCTTTCAATAGATTATCCTTGGCAAAGTTATGGAGCCTCTCTAGAATGTGTTGTAGGTTTTGAAGAAACTGGGGCACATTCTGATGTTCACTGAAGGTGGCATCACGTAGAGAGTCTTTGAAAGCTTTGAGAGGAGTACGGCACTTACGTCCGTAGAGCATCTCATAAGGAGATACTCCTAGAGACTCATTGGGAAGACTTCTAAAGATACACATTATCAGGTCAATTTGCTTATCCCAATCCTTAGAGGTTTCATTACAAAACTTCTTCAGGAGTGCTTTAATAGTCTGATGACTACGCTCAAGAGAACCCTGTGAAGCAGGATGATAGGGGCTGGACAATACCTGTTTGATGTTGAACTCTTCCAGTGTCCTTTTGAAGAGATCACTGGTGAAGTTGGTGCCACTGTCGCTCTGGACCTCCCTTGGAAATCCATACTGGGTGAAGATCTTCAATAAGTGTTTCACAACCGTAGCAGCCGTAATGTTCTTTACTGGAACTGCTATGGGGAATCTGGTGGTAGGACACAGGATGGTTAAAATATAGGCGTTACTTGAACTGGTCCGAGGTAAAGGACCAACACAGTCTATAATAAGTCTGTGGAAAGGTTCCGCAGGCACCTGTATGGGAGTCAGTGGTGCTCTGGGGATAGAGATGTTCGGTTTACCTGCCATCTGACATGTATGACACTGTTTGACGTACTGTTTGACGCTATTTACCATACCTGGCCAGTAGTAGTCTTGACGGATTCCATGGTAGGTCTTGTTAAATCCGTAGTGGGAGAGTGCTCCGTGGGCCAGGTGTAGAATAGTGGGCCGCAGGCTGGCAGGAATCACTAGTTGTTCGACGTTGGCCCAATCGTTCTCCTCCTTCAGTTTACTGGGTCTATATCTGCGGTAGAGCAACTCGTTCTCTAGGAACAACCCAGGAATA